>NC_134399.1:152102874-152410416 GCF_050003625.1 Haematobia irritans
ATATATAAATAATATATATATATATATATATATATATATATATATATATGTGTGTGTGTGTGTTCCACAGTGTGGAGCAGGGTCTAAAAAGTGGTGACAAAACCCGTAAATTGTGCATTGGCTCAGCTAATGGCCTTCAGTAAGACAGGAACAGACTCCCTTAATTCAAACAGTCAACCTGCAATAAAATCCTTGGACTCTGTGTTCCGTTACTCGAAAACGGTCATCGACTGCCGCAAATCTCTCAACGAAATGGCAGAGTAGTATAATATTCATCTAATATGGGTGCTTGGTCACAGGAACATACCGGGGAACTGCGAAGTGGATGAGTTAGCAAGTTACATATTCCCAGGAGAACGAGAATCTGCTGGTATGGCTACCTGCAAGCTCTTACTGCGTGAGAAGGCTGTTATGACTTAGACTTAAACCGGACACTATATTGCTATATATGCTAGTGTTCTCAATACGTCAGATATCACTCTTGATATCTGCTATAACGTGTCGTTGTCTGATAGGCGAGTTTACAAAAACTATTGGCGTAAAGTATAATGACTACCGTATGAGCTGTCATGATGCGGAGGAAAAGGAATCAATAAAACACATCTGCATCTGTCCTGCATTTTGTGTAAGGGTAAGCGAATTTAGGAGCATACAGCTTTAGATTACTGGCGGCCTGGAAAATGTTAACTAATTTTTTTGGAACAATCAGGTTGGTTCAAGAAAAGAAACTATTCGGGTGAGTTTAACGGTAAAAACTAGAAATGCCTATATGTAATAGGTGCTTTTAGTTAATGTGGTATCATAATGGACTGAATAGGCTAAGCGAGCTTGAATCAAATCGGGCAGCCACTTAAACCTAACCTTACAGGTTGTCTGACACATAGATGGCGTCGCTGGTATTAAATGCATATTATTTTTATATAGTACCAACCTTCAAATGATTCGTGTCAAAATTTGACTTCTGTAAGTCAATTATTTGTGAGATAGAGCGTCTTTTGTTATTGTGAAAAAAATGGAAAAAAAGGAATTTCGTGTTTTGATAAAATACTGTTTTCTGAAGGAAAAAAATACGGTGGAAGCAAAAACTTGGCTTGATAATAGTTTCCGGACTCTGCCCCAGGGAAATCAACAATAATTGATTGGTATGCAAAATTCAAGCGTGGTGATATGAGCACGGAGGACGGTGAACGCAGTGGACGCCCGAAAGAGGTGGTTACCGACGAAAACATCAAAAAAATCCACAAAATGATTTTGAGTGACCGTAAAATGAAGTTGATCGAGATAGCAGAGTCCTTAAAGATATCAAAGGATATGCGGAAGCTCTGTGCAAAATGGGTCCCGCGCGAGCTCACATTTGACCAAAAACAACAACGTGTTGATTATTCTGAGCGGTGTTTGCAGCTGTTAACTCGTAATACACCCGAGTTTTTCCGTCGATATGTGACAATGGATGAAACATGGCTCCATCACTACACTTCTGAGTCCAATCGACAGTCGGCAGAGTGGACAGCGACTGGTGAACCGTCTCCGAAAAACTCAAAAGTCCGCTGGCAAAGTAATGGCCTCTGTTTTTTGGGATGAGCATGGAATAATTTTTATCGATTATCTTGAGAAGGGAAAAAACATCAACAGTGACTATTATATGGCGTTATTGGAGCGTTTGAAGGTCGAAATCGCGGCAAAACTGCACCATATGAAGAAGAAAAAAGTGTTGTTCCACCAAGACAACGCACCGTGCCACAAGTCATTGAGAACGATGGCGAAAATTCATGAATTGGGCTTCGAATTGCTTCCCCACCCACCGTATTCTCCAGATCTGGCCCCAGCGACGTTTTCTTGTTCTCAGACCTCAAAAGGATGCTCGCAGGGAAAAAATTTGGCTGCAATGAAGAGGTGATCGCCGAAACTGAGGCCTATGTTGAGGCAAAACCGAAGGAGTACTACACTAATAGAAAAAATTACGTTCCATAGTCGTGAACGGACGGTGACAAAATGAAACGGAAACGTTCACAAAAAATCAAAACGGAATGTTCACAATTTCGTCCACGGGCGTTCACAATTTCATGAACGGCATTCGTTTTTCTTTGGCCATGAAAAGTCTTAAAATAATCGTTAGACGTTATTATGGCAACTCCTTCGGTGGTGCAATGTGCTAAGGCGACTGTTAACGCGTATGGTGCAGGAAACACAGGTTCGAGTCACGCTAGCGGAAGTTTTTTTTTTAATTTTGTTTATAAAGTCGTAACCATAACGTTGTCAGATCATGAACGCTGGTTGTTGTTTTGACAACGCATGGTGTCATTTTATCGTTGTCAGATTGACACCGCCTGTTCACAGTTTGACACCACATGTGTGTTGATTCACTTTCATGAACGAATCGTTTTGAAATGAGCACGCCGTGCATGATTTTTTCTATGAGTGTATCAAAATGGTATCAAAAAATTGGAATTTCTTATAATCGTTTTATCGCTCTTGAAGGGAACTATGTTGAATAATAAAAACGAATTTTTACAAAAAAATATGTTTTTCTTTGTTAGACCGGGGACTTATCAGCCAACCATGCTCGGTGAGGACGAATCTTATGTACCCTCCACCATGGATTGCGTAGAAAGTTCTACTAAAGAATTGACTTGGGTAGTTGTTACACTTACCGATGGAAGGCGATCTTAAAAGTACTTATCTTTATATAAAAGAGTGTATAAGTAATTACGATCCGATATGAACCAATAGTTATAGAGCCAAATTTCGACCGGATCGGATGAAATTTGTATCTTGACATTATGTATCAAATTTCAACCGGATAGGATGAAAGAAGGAAGCACCGGAAATCAAACCTGGACAAATTTTTGCATGGTTGTTAGAGACCATAGACCATCATCCCAGGATCTCATTCTAAGTATCTGGTTAATTTAAAGTAAAACGAAGGAGTTAAGTTGTAATAAGTATTTTCAAAAAAAAAAAAAATAGTTACTCTATTTGTGAATCATGTCAGCATATATAGCAAAAATTGACAAGAAGGAGTTTCTCCTCTCTGTCTAAATGTCCTTTAATATTTTAACGTGATTTAACAAAACAAAAGTTTGGTTTTTCCTGGAATTCGGAACATTTATTAACATAAGATGAAGTGATAAAAATCAATGGACGGACGGACAGACATCGCTATATCGGCTCAGATATATACCACAACCCAGAATATATGTACTTCATGGGATATGAGACCAGTATTTCGATGTGTTACAAATCGGATGACAAAGTTTATGTATCCCCATCCTATGGTAGAGGCTGTCACATTTCCAAATCTGAGCTTACCCTCATGTCACGATCTCTACCTAGGCGTCTGCTAAATTTCAAGTAAAATGGAGAAGTATTTGCAAAAAACTTGTTACTTATACATCATGTGCCATTTATATTTCCTGTAAGCTTCATGTAAATTTGTAAGCATATTTAAAAAAAATGGATTCGGCGGAGGTTCTTCTCCCTGTCCAATTGTCCTTTAATATTTAAAGGAGATTTAAAAAAAAAAAAAAAAAAAAAACAAAGGTTTCTCTTTTTCTTACAATTCTGAACATCTATCATAAGATGAAGTGATAAGAATCAATAGGATATAACAGTTTCTCACATGGAATGAAGGAATCATAATTACTCAATCATCATATAAATTTTCCCTTCGTCTTCTTTTGCTTCCCCAGCGAAAAAGGGCATCTCTCATTTTGGACAACATATTTCTAACATATTGCACCACGTGACATTACATCTGATAAGCTTATCAAAGAACTAATCACCATACTATTAGCTAGTCCCTCTTTCATTCATTGAGAATATCTTAATAGGCAAATGATTAAATGATTTCCAAATGGGCTAAACAAATGTTTATATTTTTCTTTCGATAACTCCTCGGAATAAGATGTTATTCCAAGGACCTAGTCTAAGGACAATCTCCTAACACATAGAAAGTATGCCTTGTCCCTTTCTATTTTCTTGTAATTTTTGATAACATGTGTGAGTTGAGGAAAATTGTAGTTTCATGGTGCCGCCACATATTAACAAGCCATCTATGGGTTGAATCAACTTTCTCCCTCCCCATACTAGATGTCGAATAGAGGAACATGACGATTGTTGTCATTGGTATTTAGGAACGCGTGCTGTTGTCGCGGCACAACAATACTTATCAGCAACACAAAACTAACAACACCATAAAACAATGGTTTAACGGATAGAAAATGGGAAATGTGATGTTCAATACAATGGAAGAATAGCTGCTAGTGCTAATGGCTCCATATAAATGACCAAGCGTTTTTCTGCTTTTCTCGGTCCAGTCATCGTCACCACAACGATTTCAGGAATTTTCCTTTGAACATTGTTTTTTTGTTTTGGACATTTGGTTTAGGAGTTTAAGGGGTTTCCTTTCTCTTGTTTATGTTATTCCTTTTTCTGTAAATTCATTCCTAGACCAATGCCCATATTTTATTATTTTCATTCATTTCTTTTTGTTTGAATGCTAGATTTGGGTTGTTGCTGTATACGAGGTTGTCATTGAAGAGTTAAGGTAAATTTTATATGATTGTCTTCAAAATATGACAATCATATAAAATTTTCCTATCATTCTGGTATAAAAAAAATTTAAGTACACACAAAAAAATTTCACGAAAAATTTTCCAATTAAAATTTTAATTGAGATTTAAAAAATATTCAATTAAAAATTTAATTGATTCAACAATTTTTTTAATTGAAACAAAAATCAATCACAAAAATAATAGTATCAATTAATTTTTTAATTGGATCAATTAACTTTTTAATTGACCTTCAATTAATTTTTTAATTGGTACTATCATTTCTGTGATTGAAGACATTTCAATTAAAAATTAATTGGATCAATTAATTTCGTGATTGAATCAGAAAAATTTTTTTTTGTGTGTAGCTTTGAGAAAAATAATCTTGTTTTAGGAGAATGACACAACAGCTACCATACAGGATAAAGTGACCAAAATTCACAGGTCTCGCATTGGCAAGAAGAAGCGCGAGATAGTTGAGATAGCATTGGACATTGATAGGACACTGCATTGAACGAGCTTCTAAGACAGCGGAGAGTGACATATAGGCCGGAAAGGTAACGGCCACAGAGGTTCGACAAGAATGGTAGCTTAGGTAAGGTCGATGTGATTCCTCGAGGTAATTTTGTCATATTCTTCTGCGTTAGTTGGCCTTCTTTAAAGTTGCTCAAGAACATCCATTTATCCGTCTCAGCGTTGCCAATTTAGCTTTTTTCCCGCTAGATTTGGCTTTTTTTGAAGACGTTTAGCGGGAAAAAAATGCATTTAGCTTTTAGCTTTTTTTCTGGCTGTTTTTCATGACCCTTTTAGCTATTTTGGGCTTTTTTTATTTTCGACATGTTCCTATTGAAATATGGATAAAACTTCGTTTTTATCTGAATTGTGAAATGTGAATTGCTTTGTACACTGAACAAATATTTTCGTGAGGCCGAAAATTTCATGTCCTTAAAATATGAACGCGAATTTTGGTTATAAAGCATTGGTGAATTTCTCTTATATAAACTGTTTTCCTTGTCCAAAAGCCGATAAAGTCGTTTTGTCCTTATAGTTAAGTGATTCAACTTACAAATGGGTATCTTTTCATGAAACATGAAATAGGCTTTAAATATGTGGAGTTTTTGTATCTTGACCACAAACCAAAATAGCGTTCAAAAATAGAAGAGGTTTTTTTTAACATTTTATTTTAAAAACGTAACATAGAATAATTTCTACTTAAAGTCGAGTCTGAATATGGAAATTTAAGTTGTCGTTAGCACGTTTTTAAAGCATGATAGCTCATGAAGAAAAAGCTGAAAAAAACGAATAAATTCAAATTTAACTCGGAATCAATACCAAAATCATTAGTGTACAAAATCTTTGGAACCGAACATAGAAATTATATAATAATAATAAATAAATTAATAATAAAGTTTTGAATGTGGTATTATTTTTTTTAACATAAAAAAATGCAATAAAAAAAATCGTAGTGATAAGATCAAAACAAATCTGCTATTTATTAATGGAAAGGATTTACATTTACGAAAATTGGACAACAAAAGGTTTGTATGGGAAATTTTCGAATAAAAGTTATTCAGTATAAACTTGCAAGACAGTTAGAATGGGTTTTATTCTCTTGGGTAATATTAGGAGAAGTGTACACGTTCACGACTTTATCATGAATTCAGTTAAAACGAAATATATTGATATTTTCTAATGCAGTTCTATGTGACATTGTGCAATATATCGCATATTGGACTTGTTGATGATTAACTAGCTGATAATCGCAAGTTTACTGGGAAAAAAGGTTTTACTAGGAAATATAAACGAAGGACTTCCAGTAAAAATTTGTGATAGTAATCAAAATGTATCGAGTACGCAAACATAGCTAATATAACATAGATTTTCTTACAGTCTCACAGAAATGAAAATAAAATGAATACAATTAAAATAATATGCATTTTAAGTGAAATAAAGCCATTAAGTTTGTTAAATTTCAGTCAAAAATGTGACTTTTGATACAAAAAAATTAGCTTTTTTTCTAGCAATTTTTTAACATTTTTTAGCTTTTTTTGGCTAGTTTTTTGGACAAATCTAGCGGTTTTAGGTGAAACAATTCTGGCAACGCTGATCCGTCTTAACATTTACATAAAACTTTCAACCAGAGCCTCTGATGAAGGCGAGTATGTCCTTAAGCTACACTTCCGCACATCGGCGAGAGTCTGAAGGAAAACAGGAGCCCAATAATATCTTGTTTCTTCTAAAGAATAATGCTGAACACTCGCACAGTGAACACGGTTGCCACTCGAGCCAAAAAGAATCTACCCAAATGTGGAGAAAATTATACCAAAAATCTACCAAAGAAAAAATCTTATTTTGCAAAATTTTATTTCTATAGAAAATTTTGTAAAAATTGTATATCTATAGAAAATTTTGTTAAAATTTTATCTCTATAGAAAACTTTTTTAAATTAAAATTTCATTATTCTTTTAATTAAAATTTCTTCATTTTAAAGAAATTTGTCTTAAATATCTTGTAAATTACGTAATCTTTACTACCACGTAAATATTGTACGATCTAAAATGCTATGATCTAGATCAAAAATAATTTGGAAAAGGAGCCCAATATCTTGTTTCTTCTAAAATAATAATGCTGAACACTCGCACGGTTGCCATGTTATATCTATAGAAAATGTTGTTAAAATTTTATCTCTATAGAAAATTTTGTCAACATTTTACCTCTATAGAAAATTTTGTCAAAATTTTATCTCTACAGAAAATTTTGTCAAAATTTTATCTCTATAGAAAAATTTTTCAAAATTTTATCTCTAAATATAGAAAATTTTGTCAAAATTTTATCTCTATAGAAAATTTTGTCAAAATTTTATCTCTATAGAAAATTTTGTCAAAATTTTATCTCTATAGAAAATTTTGTCAAAATTTTATCTCTATAGAAAATTTTGTCAAAATTTTATCTCTATAGAAAATTTTGTCAAAATTTTATCTCTATAGAAAATTTTGTCAAAATTTTATCTCTATAGAAAATTTTGTCAAAATTTTATCTCTATAGAAAATTTTGTCAAAATTTTATCTCTATAGAAAATTTTGTCAAAATTTTATCTCTATAGAAAATTTTGTAAAAATTTTATCTCTATAGAAAACTTTGTCAAAATTTTATTTCTATAGAAAATTTGGCAAAATTTCATTTCTGTAGAAAATTTTGTCATAATTTTATATCTTTGGAAAATTTTGTCAAAATTTTATCTCTATAGAAAATTTTGTCAAAATTTTATCTCTGTAGAAAAATTTTATTTATATAGAAAAATTTGTCAAAATTGCATTTCTATAAAACATTTGTCAAAATTTTATTTCTATAGAAAAATTTGTCAAAATTTCATTTCTATAAAAAATTTCTCAAAATTTTATCTGTATGGAAAATTTTTTCAAAATTTTATCTCTATAGAAAATGTTGTAAAAATTTTATTTCTATAGAAAATTTTGTCAAAATTTTATATCTATAGAAAATTTTGTCAAAATTTTATCTCTATAGAAAATTTTGTCAAAATTTTATCTCTATAGAAAATTTTGTCAAAATTTTATCTCTATAGAAAATTTTGTCAAAATTTTATCTCTATAGAAAATTTTGTCAAAATTTTATCTCTATAGAAAATTTTGACAAAATATTTCTCTATGGAAAATTTTGTCAAAATTTTATCTCTATAGAAAATTTTGTCAAAATTTCATTTCTATAGAAAATTTTGTCAAAATTTTATGTCTATAGAATATTTTATCAAAATTGTATTTCTATAGAAGATATTATCAAAATGTTATCTCTATAAAAAATTTTGTCAAAACTTTATCTCTACAGAAAATTTTGTAAAAATTTTATCTCTATAGAAAAATTTTTCAAAATTTTATCTCTATGGAAATATTTTTCAAAATTTTAGCTTTATAGAAAATTTTGTAAAAATTTTATCTCTATAGAAAAATTTGTCAAAATTTTATCTTTATAGAAAAAAATGTCAAAATGTCATTTCTATAAAAAATTTTGTCAAAATTTTATCTCTATGGAAATTTTTTTCAAAATTTTATCTCTATAGAAAATTTTGTAAAAATTTTATCTCTATAGAAAGTTTTGTCAAAATTTTATCTCTATAGAAAGTTTTGTCAAAATTTTTTCTCTATAGAAAATTTTTTCAAAATTTTATCTCTATAGAAAATTTTGTCAAAATTTTATCTCTATAGAAAATTTTGTCAAAATTTTATCTCTATAGAAAATTTTGTAAAAATTTTATATCTATAGAAAATTTTGACAAAATATTATCTCTATGGAAAATTTTGACAAAATTTTATTTCTATAGAAAATTTTGTCAAAATGTTATCTCTATAGAAAATTTTGTCAAAATTTTATCTCTGTAGAAAATGTTGTCAAAATTTTATCTCTATAGAAAATTTTGTCAAAATTTTATCTCTATAGAAAATTTTGTCAAAATTTTATCTCTATAGAAAATGTTGTCAAAATTTTATCTCTATAGAAACTTTTGTCAAAATTTTATGACAATTCTAAAAAAATTTTGACAAAATTGTATTTCTATAGAAAATTTGTGAAGTGCGTCTTCGTTGGAGAGGAATAATTTGCAAAATCTACAAAAATATATACAATTCTGCCAGTAAAAAAACAGTAAAAAATCTACCATTTTTGGTAGAATTCTACCAACTGTGGTAACCGTGACAGAGAGTGGTAAGTCATCCGCAGCTTCTGGGTCTCGACACCATCTGCAAATTACATAATTTTTAAGGCCTTTTCTTACCATATGTTTTCTAAGTGTGCTGTGCCCAGTTACAATGGCAATTAAAGGTCTCAATTCTGCTCATCGACATAAGATTTTCGGTTCATTTCGTCCCATATCAACTTGGTTTGCTCGAAACCTTTCGAGGAGACCCAACGTATCTTATGTGATATTAATCCTGTAAATATATAAAGACAGCGGAGGAAAAATGTCCGCAATTACTTTATTCGTTCCACGAGTGCCCTCATTAGCCAGCATATATGTTCCTTCATTTTCCACTATTCCACAGTGTACAGATACCCAGCACAGAGTTACATTATGCTCCTCAGTGAGAATCCTAAGAAACCGATATCTGTTCTTTATTAACATTGACTCGGGAGCTTTTGTGATTGCACAAATTTCTGCCTGAAAGATACTGTAATCATTATCCGACATATACGACTCTCGTATTCCTAGTTCACTGTAATAAATGCTGTTACTAGTTCCTTAGTCTATTTTAGATCTATTTGTATACATAATAAGAGTTCCGAAAGGTATCCTGCTTCCCTCCTACTCTTCCCTACTTGGTATATATTTCAGTTTATTGTGATAAACATGCTAAGTCGCCATATAGTCCATCTCTCTATAACGCTCGGCAAGAAGTTCTGTATGCCTGCAAACTGTGCTATCCTATCTAAGTTTTTATGTCTCCCGAGTGTAACCTCTGCTGTTATCTTTATGTGTAAATCGAGTGGACAGACTTCCACCATAAAAATAAGTTCCGTTAATTTGTTTTTACATGAGTTTTAAAATTTGACTAAAAGTTCATATAGAACAAAGGGCATCAACATCCACTTTAAATGGTCCTTAGCCAACGCTTTGAATTGGTTCCAGGTCATGTAATATCCCCCTTGCGTACGCCAGTAGCAAGAGTGAAAGCACACCTCCTTGTGATAACCCCTTGAGGTCTTAGCCTTCCTTTGCCAGTTCAAAGTCTATGTTCCTATGAAGTAACATTATCTCAATCCACTTAAAAACAAAATACCACACCATTCTCCTCTACCGCCATTATTACTCGATCAATTCTTATATTATTAGAGGCACCTTCAATATCCAGAAATGCTGCCAGTGTATAGTCACCGTATGTTATAGATTTCTCTATGTGATGCAGTACTGTGAGTATTTTACTTTATTATCGGACACTGAAGTGAAGAAAAACGACCACGGTGCAATTACGAGTACACACAAAAAAAAATCTGATTCAATCACGATATTAATTGATCCAATAAATTTTTTAATTGAATTGTCTTCAATCACGGAAATGATAGTATCAATTAAAAAATTAATTGTTAACTGATGCTATTAAGTTTTGTGATGAATTTCTGTTTCAATTAAATAATTTTTTGAATCAATTAAATTTTTAAATGAAAATTTTTTAAAACTCAATTACGACTTTAATTGGAAAAATGTTCGTGAAATATTTTTTCTGTGTATGCTGCAAACTGCTGCCACATTTGGGCCTTGTGACAAACTTAAAGAAGTCACTTGCTGCACGTAAATATAAATGGCAGAAAAGCAGGCCCATTTTGCAGAAAACGTATTTTTTAGAAGATTAAAAAGTTGAACGATGCAGAAGGACCCATTGGGCTAAAAATCTGTGATACCAGAAAGGGCTGAATTTTCTAAGTGAACCTGTAATATGGACTGTCACTATAATCTACAAACTCGGGTGAACGAAATAATTTCGTAAATATAATGAACGTTTTCATTATTGTAATGAATTTTCTATTGGATACCGAATCTTTCCATGTTATTAATGTAAATTTTCATTATTTTGATGAAAATGTTTCATTATGGCAGGAAAAATTCTCGCTGACTTAAATTCTAATGAAAGTTTCTATACTACATTATGGTGTTATAAAAATCGTGACTTATCAGATTCCCTTTGTATTGAACTGTTTAATATTCATACAATTGTTTGTTGGCTTTTGTTTGTATCAATGGAAATTTATCGTGTAACTCCTATTTTTTATGTCATCCTTCTTTGAATACAAATTTCGGTTTGGTGTGGGCCATTGTTGGCGAAAATGTGTTTTGTTATTTCATAAAACACAAAGAAAAAATGTTGAACAATTCTGTATTGGCTGTTGGTTGACCGTTTGGTCCATTACATGAAGTGCGATGGTGTGGAACCTCTGAAGGGTTAAGTAAGTAAGGGCAAATCATTTTATGTATGTATGAGAATTTGACAAATCGAGATTCTATAAAACAGTTTGATTTGACTTCGTTTTGAATCTTCCAGTAATATATGGGCTAATATGACATTCTGGGTATAAATTGCGAAAGATAATGTGAATCAAAATCATGAACGAATGCTCACGCACAGAAAAACCATGTTTGGACATGGTTGCCGCATCCATTTAATGCTTATCTAGAGTATGTAATTGTCGCGAAAACTATGTATTTGGTCTTTGTAAAAATAATTTTCGAGCGGAGAAAAATATATGTTGGCAATAAGCATTTAAATGGTTCTCAAATGCCGCAAACAAAATCTATTACTTAGATGATAGAATTTGAGACCATTACATGGTCAGGAAAATCATGTATCTGACCATTCAATTTTTTTTACTTTTTTACAGGGAAAAAAGTATTTTTATAGGTTAAGTATAGACATGTCTAGAACCATTACATGGCCATAAAGACCATTTACATTTTTTTCGTGACCATTTAATTTTTTAACTTGTTTGCAGCAAAAAGAATTTTATAAAAACATTGAGCAGGTACACACGATTTTCATTTTGCGCGTCAGTCGTGTGTTGATTGTTTCTTGGAATGGACGGAGAATACGGATTTACTGTGTTTTGTGTTAATTTATTTATTCAGAAGTGGCACGTGGTTTTATGTGAAGACAAAAAAGGAAAGTGTAATTGAAAAAATGTACCTGTTTTTTGTTCTGCATTTTGCTATATTGTATCAATTATTTTTATTTGCAGTTACATGATGTCTGCGTTTGTACATTTGACGGGCACGCAGTAAATATGGAATGATTACTTATTGTTGAAATTGAAATAAAATAGAGTGTGTAAAAATATATGATGTTTGCTTGAACGGCATTATAAATACAAATAAATAATGAATTAGTTTATAAGTAAATAAAAACAAACAAATAAAAATAGTTTTGTGTTTTCTGGCGTCCTTTTTTCGACGTTGAAAAAAGTTTTTTTCATAAAGATCAAAACATTTTAGGTTGTGACCATGTTCTTTTAACTAGGAGAAAAACATTTTTAATGAATACCATAACATTTTAAATCGTGACCAATGTCTTTTCATTCAAACAAAATTCTTTTTATCAATATAATAACATTTTAGATGAGGACAATTACATTTTTCTTTGAACCATGTTCACTGAGCCAACATGGTTGCAGGTTAAAATGTTACTGGTCGCCGCAAAAATAGCTCCTATCATATTATTTTGCTCTTCGAATATGATTGTGACAATCATGTTTCTTCTCTGCGTGCTTAGAAGACCTAGACTATAAAAATGTTTTCTTGGGTCTAAAGAGTTTGACCTTCCCTTAAGGGTTTTGGCATTCAGATGCAGAGACAAAGATGCAGTTACTTTAAAATGAAGACATTTTTAGAGAGCGTTTTAGTATAAAATCTAGAATCTATCCACATAAATGTGACTTTAAAAATCCAAATTATAACTGAAACTTGAAAGAAAAAATGTTTTCTTATTTAAATTAAATAAAAAACCCTATTTTTGAAGAGTTTTTATGTTTAATCCATTTTTTCTTGCTGTTTTTACTTTTGTAAATCAAAATGTACCTTATTTCAAAGACACACGACTTCAATTAAGGGATGCAAATTTAGCGAAAAACTAAAGATTACGAACATGCTTTTAATACAACATTCTTTATTTTAAAGAAATTTTTCCTTGGTATTATGTAAATATCGTATTTAATTTTATTTTTGGCAAATGTGCTAACATTTGGCTCTTTTTTAATTTTTTGGCGTACTTTAATGACATGAACTGAAAATTAGTAAAACAGTGAATATGGTGCTAATAAAAATAACATGGTTGCGATCTAAAATGCTACGATCTTGTTCAAAAATAATTTGGATTTGATTAAAAGAACATGCTGAATATACTCAAAAAACAAAAAAAGGATCTAAAGATTTTGACTTCTAAAGATTTTGACCTTCCCTTAAGGATTTTGGTATTGTATCCGAGTCAAAGATGTGACTTTTTTAAAATAAAGATAAAAATTACATTACTGATCATAATCGAATTTTCATTCTCATTTCGCGGTATATTAAAAAATCTATTCACGTACAAACAAATGTCAGTTTAAAAATCCAAATTATAACGCATATTTCAAAGTAAAAAATGTCTCCTTAATGTCAAAAAAAAAAAAAACTTTAAATCAAAATGCTAAATTATCAATATGAGTCTTAGCCTATAACATATACAGAAAATTTTTCACGAACATTTTTCCAATTAAAATTTTAATTGAGTTTTAAAAAATATTCAATTAAAAATTTGATTGAATCAACAAATTTTTTAATTGAAACAAAAATCAATCACAAAAATTAATAGTATCAATTAATTTTCTAATTGGATCAATTAATTATTAATTGACCATCAATTAATTTTTTAATTGATACTATCATTTCTGTGATTGAAGACATTCCAATTAAAAAATTAATTGGATCAATTAATTTCGTGATTGAATCAGAAAACAAATTTTTTGTGTGTATTTGAAGAGTTTTTATTTTAAATCTAAAGATTCAATAATTCACTGAATTTATGGACGATTTGTTTAAATCAAAATTGTTTCTTTACTTTAAGGAAAATTTGCCTTTGTTGAAAGACATACGACTGTAACGGAGGGACGCAAATTTCCAAAATTTGTTTCCTATATTTAATAAATAAAAATATTTTTGGAGCAAAGATTAGAAACTATCTTTTCATTAAAATATCAATAAAGAAGTAAAATAGGGACATCGGCCTATATGGGGCCTATACCAAAACATGGACCGGTAGGCACCATTTTCGGCACTCATATTTATATTCCTAAAATACCTCTAGGTTTTCAATTTCAGGCAAATCGGATAGAAAATACAGTTTCTAGAAGCCCCAGACCACAAATCGGTTTATATGGGGGCTATACCAAGACATGGACCGATATAGCCCATCTTCGAAGTTCGAACGTGACCTGCTTGGAGACAAAAAATTAGTTTGTACAAAAATTAAACAAGATAGCTTTATTATTGAAGGTTGTAGCGTGATTACAACAGACATCCAGACAGACAGACGGACATGATTATATCGTCTTAGTACTTCTCTCTGATCAAGAATATATATACTTTATATAGTCGGAAATCGATATTTCAATGTGTTACAAACGGAATGACAAACTTGTTATACCCCCATCACCATTTTATGGTGGTGGGTAAAAAAATTGTTGAAGCAAAGATTATAAACTTTATTTTAATTATTTGTTATATATTTATTACAAGATTTACAATCATAATAAATTATGAAAATAAATATAAAAAAATAGGTGCTAACAACAAAGGTTTTTGACCTTTATTTTAATTAAAATTTTATTATTTTAAATTTCATTATTAAAATAAATAATAATTAAAATTTCATTATTTTAAAGAAAATTGTCCTTAATATTTTGTAAATTTCGTATCCTAAAATTTAGGTTGCGTAATCTTTAATATCACGTAAATATTTTTTTCAATGTATCATCCACCCGGTAATGTTTTCCAGATATGAATTATCCCTGGAAAAGCAAATTTAAAATAACGGGAAAGAAGTTTTTAAATATTTGAAGCACTATCACACTGAAAAAAAATATTGTGTGAAGCCAAAAATGTCATGTCCTTAAAATACGAATGCGAATATTGCTTATCATAAAAGACGCAGTTTTTATACCCTGCGCCACACTGTGGAACAGAGTATTATAAGTTAGTGCATATGTTTGCAACACCCAGAAGGAGACGAGATAGACACATGGTGTCTCTGGCAAAAATGCTCAGGATGGGCTCCTGAGTCGATATGGCCATGTCCGTCTGTCCGTGAAAACATTTTTGTAATCAAAGTCTAGGTCGCAGTTTTAGTCCTATCGACTTCAAATTTGGCACAAGTATGTGTTTTGGCTCAGTATAGAACCCTATTGATTTTGGAAGAAATCGGTTCAGATTTAGATATAGCTCCCATATATATATTTCGCCCGATATGGCCTTATATGGCACCAGAAGCCAGAGTTTTACACTAATTTGCTTAAAATTTTGCATAAGAAGAACAATTAGTACTATAGTTAAATGTGCCAAATTTATTGAAATCGGTTCAGATTTAGATATATCTCCCATATATGTCTTTCGCAAATATGGACTAATACGGTCCCAGAAGCCAGAGTTTTACCCCAGTTTGGTCGAAATTTTGCACTAGGAGTACAATTAGTAGTATAGTCAAGTGTGCCAAATTTTATTAAAATCGGTTCAGATTTAGATATAGCTCCCATATATATCGTTCGCCCGATTTACACTCATATGGCCACAGTGGCCAATCTTTTACTCCGATTTAATTGAAATTTTGCACAGGGTGTAGAATTAGCATTGTAGCTATGCGTGCCAAATTTGGTTGAAATCGGTTCAGATTTAGATATAGCTCCCATATATAGCTTTCGCCCGATTTACACTCATATGACCACAGAGGCCAATATTTTGCTCCGATTTAGTTGACATTTTGCACAGGGAGTAGAATTAGCATTGTAGTTATGCGTGCCAAGTTCGGTTGAAATCGGTTCAGATTTAGATATAGCTCCCATATATAGCTTTCGCCCGATTTACACTCATAAGACCACAGAGGCCAATTTTTAACTCCGATTTAGTTGAAATTTTGAACAGGGAGTAGAATTAGCATTGTAGCTATGCGTGCCAAATTTGATTGAAATCGGTTCAGATTTAGATATAGCTCCCATATATATGTTTTTTTGATTTCGACAAAAATAGTCTAAATACCAACATTTTCCTTGTTAAATCGCCACTGCTTAGTCGAAGAGTTGTAAAAATGGCTCTAATTTTCCTAAACTTCTAATACATATATCGAGCGATAAATCATAAATAAACTTTTGCGAAGTTTCCTTAAAATTGCTTCGGATTTAAATGTTTCCCATATTTTTTACTAAAATTGTGTTCCACCCTAGTGCATTAGCCAACTTAAATTTGGAGTCTATAGATTTTGTAAAAGTCTATCAAATTCTGTCCAGATCGAGTGATATTTAAATGTATGTATTTGGGACAAACCTTTATATATAGCACCCAACACATTTGACGGATGTGATATGGTATCGAAAATTTAGATCTACAAAGTGGTGCAGGGTATAATATAGTCGGCCCCGCCCGACTTTAGACTTTCCTTACTTGGTTTTTACTAACATTGTTTTCCACCCTAGTGCATTAGCCGACTTAAATTTTGAGTCTATAGATTTTGTAGAAGTCTATCAAATTCTGTACAGATCGAGTGATACTTAAATGTATGTATTTGGGACAAACCTTTAAATATAGCCCCCAACACATTTGACGGATGTGATATGGTATCGAAAATTTTGATCTACAAAGTGGTGCAGGGTATAATATAGTCGGCCCCGCCCGACTTTAGTCTTTCCTTACTTCTTTAATATAACTCTTTTTTCGTTGTCCAAAGTTGATAAACTTTTCAAAGAAGTCGTTTTGTCCTTATAGTTAAGTGATTCGACTTAAAATTTAAAGAAAATGAAAGCAAATTTCGTTTTACTACACGCAGAGAAGAAACATGATTGTCACAATCATATTCGAAGAGCAAAATAATATGATAGCAGCTATTTTTGCGGCGACCATGTAACATTTTAACCTGCAACCATGTTGGCTCAGTGAACATGGTTCTAAGAAAAATACAATTGTCCTCATCTAAAATGTTATTATATTGATAAAAAGAATTTTGTTTCCATTAAAAGACAATGGTCACGATTTAAAATGTTTTGGTATTCATTCAAAATGTTTTTCTTCCAGTTAAAAGAACATGGTCACAACCTAAAATGTTTTGATCTTTATGAAAAAAATTTTTTCGTCGTCGAAAAAAGGACGCCACTTGAGAAAAGAAAACACAAAATTAACTTTATTTATTTGTTTTTATTTATTTATAAACTAATTTATTGTTTATTTGTATTTATAATGCCGTTCAAGCAAACATCATATATTTTTACACACTCTATTTTATTTCAATTTCAACAATAAGTAATTATTCCATATTTACATCGTGCCCATCAAATGTACAAACGCAGGCATCATGTAACTGCAAATAAAAATAAATGATCCATATAGCCAAATGCAGAACAAAAAACAGGTACATTTTTCAATTACACTTTCCTTTTTTGTGTTCACATAAAACCACGTGCCACTTCTGAGTAAATAAATTAACACAATAGTTCCGTATTCTCCGTCCATTCAAAGCAACAATCAAAACACGACTGACGCGCAAAATGAAAATCGTGTGTACCTGCTCAATGTTTTTATAAAATTCTTGTCGCTGCAAAAAATTAAAAAAATTAAATGGTCACGAAAACAATGTACATGGTCTTTATGGCCATGTAATGGTTGTAGACATGTCTATACGTAAACTATAAAAATACTTTTTTCTCTGCAAAAAAGTAAAAAAATTGAATGGTCAGGTACATGATTTTCCCGACCATATAATGGTCTCAAATTCTATCATTTAAATAATAGAACATGTTTGCGACATTTGAGAACCATTTAAATGCTTATTGCCAACATATATTTTTCTCCGCTCGTAAATTATTTTTACAAAGACAAAATACATGGTTTTCGCGACCATTACATACTCTAATTAAGCATTAAATGGATGCGGCAACCATGTCCAAACATGTTTTTTCTGTGCGTGTAATGTCAACTTGACTTTAATACTTCTGAAAAATACTCAAAATTAACGAAATCGTTTTATCTTTTGATGCATTTTTGCTTTGTAGCCAATATACAAAGCTAAAAAGCGTTTAAAGTAGGAGATGTGTTTCAGCACTTTATTTTAAAGACGTTTTTTTACTAGAAACATAGTATAATTTTTACTCGTAGCCGAAACTGAATTTGGTAATTTAAGTTGTCGTTAACACGATTTTAATGGACTTTGATAGCACATGAAGAAAAAAGCATAAAAATTAATGTAGTAAAATTTGTTTCCTAGAATCAAGTGTGCAAAACTCAAATTGAAAAAATAATTGTGCCTAAAATGTGTCCTTACTTCAATTCTCCGCTTCTTTCGAATCTTCTCAAAACCGAAATCATTAGTGTAAAGACAAAATCGTTGGAAGCGGGCATGTTTTCTATTGCATGCCACGAGTAATAGACGACCTTGTAAGATTTTGAAGTCAAATCCAAATAAAAGATGGTGTGCTAGAAAAGGATTAAATGGAATTCTATTGAAACACAATATACTTCCAAAAAGTCAAGGTCTCATCGCATTATACATCTCCCACAAGAAATAACAAACCTGCAGCAGGAATAACTAAACACATTCTGGCTGGCTATGAATAAAGAAACATTTTCATCAACAAAATACCATAGCGAATTGATTGAATTCATTGTTGATAGAAAATCGATTTGTTGCGGTAAATCGAGTTTTTGTGTTTTTATTGTCGGTTTTTATTTTCGATTTTTTCATCCACTTGATTTGATTTTTATGACCACTTTGTTGTTCCTCACATGTCACATAGTGGTGTGTGCGTTTTGTGTAAAACAAAGAAGGGGGACACCCGCCCCTGGGAACAAAGTGACCACTACTTCAAGTATGAAAGTGGCTATGATGGCTGTTCTTGTGATGATGATGATGATGATGGTGGTCCTTTTTTATAGACTTCGCTATGTATGAATAATGTATGTCAGTATGTGTGTGTGTGGGTTTTAGGGTGTCCATCTGTAATGTTGGTTTGTGGTTTCTAGTCCACCATTTGCTTTTATGATTCTATTCGCCTTTTGTCTTTGATTTTGGTTCACTCTTGTGTGGTGTGCTGTGAATTTACGGCTCTATTTTAGGGGGTCTATTGTCTGCTGTCAATGTGTGGCGCCACTTGGCACCCCATGAAAACTTGATTGAAACGCCACGATTGGCGGTCTATTGGTACGAGAGCATTTGGTAATCAATCATAGAATTGGCGGGGAGTGCGGTTTTTAATTTGATTCATCAACGATATTCAGTTTTCAAAAGCTATGGGCTTATGTAAGGGAAACAAGTACAACAAACGGCCAAAAGATCGACCAAACGGCCAAATTCTCGGTCTCATGCACCGAACAAAATATTTACGAGGCCAAAGATTTCATGTCCTTAAATGCCATTTTGCTTAGCATAGACAACACATTTTTCTGATATAAAGTTATTTTCCTTGTCCAAAAGTCGATAAACCTTTCAATGAAGTCGTTTTGTCTTTGTAATAAAGTGATTCGACTTGGGTTCCTAACATGAAAGAAAATTTTGTTTTACTAATGTCAACTTTGCTTTAATACTTCTTAGAAAATTTTCCAAAATGAATGAAATCGTCTTTAAATTTGTTGACTTTTTGCATATTGGTTACAAAGCTTTTTTACTTGAAACATAGCATAATTTCTATTTGAAATCGAATCTGAATATGACAATCAAATTTATCGTTAAAATTTTTTTAATGGGTTTTGATATCACATGAAGAAAAAAACTTGAAAAACGACTACACTAAAATTTGTTTCCTACACAGCAAAAATGTCTACAGTTAAACTAACACCAAGTTTAACTCATTTTTATTGTAAAACATGTAAGTAAAGTCTAAAGTCGGGCGGAGCCGACTATATTATACCCTTCACCACTATGTAGACAAACATTTGTGTCTCAACTACATCTAATTTGCTGGGAGCTATACACACAAAAAATTATCACCAACATTTTTTCAATTAAACACTTAATTGAATTTGGAAACAGATTCAATTAATATGTTAATTGATTCAATTAATTATTTAATCAAATCCGAATAAAACCCAATTAAAGAAATTATTGATATTTGTAACGTTTCCAATTAAAATATTAATTGATTCAATCAATTTGTTAATCAATTCGGAAATAATTTTCAATTACAAACGTGATTGAAATTTTTTCCGTTTCCAATTACACATGTGATTGATCCAATCACCTTTGTGATTGAAATTGAAAAATTTTGAGCAATGGAAAGAGCGAAAAGAGAACAAGAGAATGGGTATTTATTCAACAATGTATGATGGAGAGATCAGTCTGTAGAAGTAACTTGTAACGAACGGTTGGGTTTTTCTTTTTCGCGTAAATTGAAAAACATGATTGGCGACATTCTGTCTGCTGCATTGAAAATGTGTACATAAATATTTTGAACGCAACAACAAATCATAGCAAAGGGTTGAAATAAATAAAGTGTGCAACAACAAATGGCCACGTGGTAAAGGTTTGAAAAAATATATGAGAGAACGCATTTGAAATGACCTGTGTTTGTGTTTTGTGGTATTGTAAAAATGGAAAACAATCTACGTTTATTGAAGGTAAGAAATTGTGAAATGTGAATACCGTTTTCCATTGAATCCTGTTTACATTAAACGGACTAAAATAATATATTTTTTATTCATTTCTTTTAGTAACCAATTTTATTTCGTGAAATTGACCAATCAACTCCAACATTTTATCAAATATGTAAGAATATGTTTGCAACAAAAAAGTGGGTACCGTATTGATCTTTTAAAATTATAAATTTTTTTCACTCCTAGTTTTCTTAAAACCAAGAGCGGTATGGGTTTGTTGGAAGATTCACCTTGAAGTTGCGAAGTGGCGTTGGGATTAAATTGTATTTTTGTTTTACCTGCCTTTTTCAGTTTGAACCCAAGTAGAGAGCAGTATATCTGATATATAAACTAATGAGCTGAATTATGTAATGGTAAAAAAGTTCTTTCTTTTGGATTTAAAAATATGAAAAATATCCGAAAATAATAAAAATATGTATTTCCCATTTATATATTTTTTTCTATTTTTAGAATTTGCAAAGTATCATCAATATAATACCAAATATTACATTGCTTTCCCATTATTTTTGTCTATGATTGGTTCAAATTTTAATAGACGATTTCAATGTGCGGAAATTTTGGAAAGGAATTGCTACTAAAATTAAATTACCGAGCTCCTTAATACACCTTTTTATGCTAAAAGACTACAACTGCAATAGAAGATTATAAATCTGCAACCTGGAACTAAGAATTGAACTTGATATTCTATGCAGGTAATGTTTAACAAAATTAACTTTTAATTGAACAAAATTAAATTCGAATTATTCTGTTTACTTTCAGAAAAACTAATTTAGCTTACAGGCTGCTGATTTACTGGAAATCTAGGCGCATCTACATATTAGAAGGACCATGCTAACATGGTTATTATTATAAGGAAAATAATGATTTATATAATTTATGTAATTGTATTTGTAAGTTATGTTAGAACAAACCACAAATGACAAAACCCAAATTTATTTGTCTATTGCATAATTCAAAAAATAATAAAATATTAAATATGTTTTATAAGAAACACATATTTTCTTTTATTTCAAATAAAATTAAATACGATTTTGGGGTCGCAATATATAAATTTTTTGATTGAAATTTATAGCCAATTTCAATTAATTATTTAATTGAATGAATCAAATAGTTGATTGATTTTTGTCGCGAAATTAATTAAAATTTTAATTGATTCAATTAAAACTGTGATTGAATTTTATGTTAAAAATCAATCACGTTTTTAATTGATTCAATCACACAATTAATTGATTCCGTGGCAAAAGTCAATTAAATTTTTAATTGAAAATCGTGTTGGTTTTCAATCAAAATGGGTGATTGATACTATCATTTTCGTGATTGAAGACATTTCAATTAAAAAAATGATTGAATCCGCGATTTTCGTGATTGAAATCAAAAAAAAATTTTTTGTGTGTATAATGGTTTGCATTTCCCGATACAAATACTTTTAATGGAGACAATTTTTTGTACTTTTACAAAAACTCTAGAATTAAAATTTAAATCGGCTAACGCCCTGGGATGAAATACAATGTTAATAAAATATATGGGAAATATGAAGCGAGGCAAATTTTTATGCAATTGTACAAAAGAGCATTTATGATTTATCAGGCGATGTATTCGAGATATAGGACAATTTTAATAATATTTACAATTTTTGCTACACATCAGTGGCGATTTACAAGGATATTGGTTAGATCTCGCCAAGATATGTGGTCAAGTGTGGGTTGTGATATATTATTTGGCCAATTCGGGCGACTTGGAGCCTTATTTAAAACTCAACCGTTTTGTGTAAAGTGTGGGAATTTTGGCCATATTTGTATAAACCGGAAAAACGAATATATGGAGGCTTTATCTAAATCTGAACCAAATTAGATAAACTTGACACACTTAAATATCATATTAAATATATTCTCTGTGGAAACTATCCAGTCAATAGGAGGAAAATCCCATTGAAAATGGGTCTAAAATATGAAACAGTCTACCATATTTCCCCAACTCTGGAGTACGTATATATGCACGCACAGAAAAACCATGTTTGGACATGGTTGCCGCATCCATTTAATGCTTATCTAGAACATGTAATTGCCGCGAAAACCATGTATTTTGTCTTTGTAAAAATAGTTTTCGAGCGGAGAAAAATATATGGTGGCAATGAGCATTTGAATGGTTATCAAATACCGCAAACATGTTCTATCATTTAAATGATAGAATTTGAGACTATTAAATGGTCGGGAAAATCATGTACCTGGCCATTCAATTTTTTTTTACAGGGAAAAAAGTGTTTTTATAGGTTACGTATAGATATGTCTAGAACCATTACATGGACATAAAGACCATTTACATTTTTTTCGTGACCATTTAATTTTTTAACTTTTTTGCAGCGAAAAGAATTTTATAAAAACATTGAGCAGGTACACAATTTTCATTTTGCGCGTCAGTCGTGTGTTGATTGTTTCTTGGAATGGACGGAGAATACGGATTTACTGTGTTTTGTGTTAATTTATTTATTCATAAGTGGCACGTGGTTTTATGTGAACAAAAAAAAAAGGAAAGTGTAATTGAAAAATATACCTGTTTTTTGTTCTGCATTTTGCTATATGGATCATTTATTTTTATTTGCAGTTACATGATGTCTGCGTTTGTACATTTGATGGGCACACGATGTAAATATGGAATGATTACTTATTGTTGAAATTGAAATACAATAGTGTGTGTAAAAATATGTGATGTTTGACATTATAAATACAAACAAACAATGAATTAGTTTATAAATAAATAAAAACAAATAAATAAAGTTAATTTTGTGTTTTCTTTTCTCAAGTGGCGTCCTTTTTTCGCCGATGAAAAAAGTTTTTTCATAAAGATCAAAACATTTTAGGTTGTGACCATGTTCTTTTAACTAGAAAAAAACATTTTGAATGAATACCATAACATTTTAAATCGTGACCATTGTCTTTTCATTCAAACAAAATTCTTTTTATCAATATAATAACATTTTAGATGAGGACAATTATATTTTTCTTAGAACCATGTTCACTGATCCAACATGGTTGCAGGTTAAAATGTTACATGGTCGCCGCAAAAATAGCTCCTATCATTATATTTTGCTCTTCGAATATGATTGTGACAATCATGTTTCTTCTCTGCGTGTGGGAGCTATATATAATCTGAACCGATTTTGACTAATAATTCTGCAATCTCTGCAAAATTTCACGTAAATGGGAGTATAACTTTGGCACCCGTGGTCATATGAGTGGAAATCGGGCGAAAGACATATATTGGCACACTTACCGATACTATTAAACGTACTCCTTGTGCAAAATTTTAAGCAATTCAGGACAAAACTCTGGCTTTTGAGTCCATATGTTATAAGACCAAATCGGATGAAAGATATATATGGGAGCTATATCTAAATCTGAACCGATTTTAACCAAATTTAGCACACATAACGACACCGTTAAGCGTACCTCTCGTGCAAAATTAGAAGCAAGTCAGGGCAAAACTCTAGCTTTTGGGGTCATATAAGTGCAAATCGGACGAAAGATATATATGGAACTATATCTAAATCTGAAACGATTTCAATCAAATTTACCAAGCATTGGTAGAATGTCAATTCTACTCTCTGTGCAAAATTTCACGAAAATCGGTAGTAAACTTTGGCCACTGTTGTCATATGAGTCCAAATCGGACGAAAGATATATATGGGAGCTATATCTAAATCTGAACCGATTTGGCTGATATTTTGCAAGTTTTTCGAGACTTATATAATATTCGGATGTACGGCATTTGAAGAATAAACACGCCAAATATGACCAGATCGGGGATAAATATATATGACAGCTATATCTAAATCTGAACCGATTTTTTCCAAAATCAATAGCAAACGACCCTATGCCAAATTTGAGGACGATCGGACTTAAACTGTGTCCTGTACTTTGCGCACAAAAATACATGAACAGACAGATATACAGACGGACATCGATAAATCGACTCAGAATTTAATTCTAAGACGATCGGTATACTAAACGATGGGTCTCAGACTTTTCCTTCTTGGCGTTACATACAAATGCACAAACTTATTATACCCTGTACCACAGTAGTGGTGAAGGGTATAAAAATTATTTGCTAATATTTCAATTTTATTATTTTTTCGCCATTTTCCACAGCTCAATGAAATTTTCCTTTTGTAAGTATGTTTCAATCACACTGAAAAAAAAAACAAAAAACATTCAAAAGATTTTGTCTTTACATTAAAAATTTTGGTATTGAGGATACAAGTAAGGATACTTTTAAGACACAATTCTCTTTTAAATTTGGGTTTTGTGTACTTGATTCTAGGCAGTAAATTTTAATTTTTCGCTTTTTCACCTTTTTTTCTTGATATGCTATCAAAGTCCTTTAAAAACAAGTTAACGACAACTTTAGTTTCCAAATTCAGACTCGACTTCCCGTAGAAATTATGCTAGGTTTCAAATAAAAAAGGTCTTAAAAATAAAGTGTTAATAAACATGTCCTATTTATGAACGATTTTTTGCTTTGTAGTCAAGATGCAAAACGACAACAAATTTAAAGACAATTTCATTAATTTTTAAGAATTTTTCTGAATTATTAAAGTCAAATTGACCTTAGCCAAAACATTTTTTTTTCATGTTATGATACCCATTTTTAAGTCAAATCACTTAATTATAAGGACAACACGACTCCATTGAAAAGTTTATTGACTTTTGGATAAGGAAAAAAACGTTATATTAGAGAAATGCGTCTCCACGCTAAGCAAAATTTGCATTCGTATTTTAAGGACATGAAATCGTTTGCCTCACGACAATATTTTTTTCAGTGTAATAACGTAAAATTTAACTCATTTTTATTGTAAGAAAATAATTTGCTAATATTTAAATTGTAATATTTTTTCGACTTTTTCCACAGCCCAATGAAATTTTCCTTTTTTAAGTATGTCTCAATCATTTTATGAACTAAACGTGAGTATAAAGTTCATTAACCGTACACATAAATTCAATATGATCTAAAATAAAATAAAATTTTCGTACGATTCCCAAAAAAGTAAGAATGAACTGCTGTATTGTTAAAATGGTCATGATTTGGCGCCAATGATTTGCTTCTTTACTTTTAGCTAACTTTTTCTTCTATGGGAGGATTATATTTCGTTAAATGCAATAATTTTAATAACGCTTTATGGAAATCTCAAAATGTGCAATATAATTTAGATCAATTTTCGCGCGAAGTAGTTCATTCTTACTATAAAACAGTTTACTTTCTCTCGGTGTAGAATCAAGTACGCAAAACTCAAATTTAAAAGAGAATTGTGTCTTAAATGTGTCCTTAGGTTAGGTTAGGTTATGTGGCAGCCCGATGCATCAGGCTCACTTAGACTATTCAGTCCATTGTGATACCACATTGGTGAACTTCTCTCTTATCACTGAGTGCTGCCCGATTCCATGTTAAGCTCAATGACAAGGGACCTCCTTTTTATAGCCGAGTCCGAACGGCGTTCCACATTGCAGTGAAACCACTTAGAGAAGCTTTGTAACCCTCAGAAATGTCACCAGCATTACTGAGGTGGGATAATCCACCGCTGAAAAACTTTTTGGTGTTCGGTCGTAGCAGGAATCGAACCCACGACCTTGTGTATGCAAGGCGGGCATGCTAACCATTGCACCACGGTGGCTCCCTATGTGTCCTTACTTCAATTATCCGCTTCTTTCAATACCAAAATTATTACTCTAAATAAACAATTGGGTAAAGTAGAAAGTCGGGCAGCTATAGTTGGTTCTGAACCTACAGAGATAGTATGCCATTAATATTGAGTCCATTATTAAACAAGTAAGGAAAGTCTAAAGTCGGGCGGGGCCGACTATATTATACCCTGCACCACTTTGTAGATCTAAATTTTCCATACCATATCACACCCGTCAAATGTGTTGTGGGCTATATATAAAGGTTTGTCCCAAATACATACATTTAAATATCACTCCATCTGGACAGAATTTGATAGACTTCTACAAAATCTATAGACTCAAAATTTAAGTCGGGTGGAACACAATTTTAGTAAAAAAAAAAGTATGGGAAACATTTAAATCTGGAACAATTTTAAGGAAACTTCGCAAAAGTTTATTTATGATTTATCGCTCGATATATATGTATTTGAAGTTTAGGAAAATTAGATTCATTTTTACAACTTTAAGCAGTGGCGATTTTACAAGGAAAATGTTGGTATTTTAACCATTTTTGTCGAAATCAGAAAAACATATATATGGGAGCTACATCTAAATCTGAATCGATTTCAACCAAATTTGGCATGCATAGCTACAATGCTAATTCTACTCCCTGTGCAAAATTTCAATTAAATCGGAGTAAAAGATTGGCCACTGTGGTCATATGAGTGTAAATCAGGCGAACGATATATATGTGAGCTATATCTAAATCTGAACCGATTTCAATAAAATTTGGCACACATGACTACACTACTAATTGTACTCCTAGTGAATTTCATCCAAATTGGGTTAAAACTCTGGCTTCTGGGACCGTATTATTGATGTCGATTTGAAAACTCTTTAATTGATTCGAAAAATTATTTAGTTAAAATTTTTAATTAAAACAGTTACAGTTTGAAATCGACATCGATTAATTTATTTAATTAAATTGTTAATTGCAACAATTATTTTTTTAATAAAAACCAAGAAAATTTTCACTCATTCTCTTAACTAAATGTATGTTCTTAATTTGATTAAAAAAATGTTTAATGTTAATATTTTAAATAAAGTGGTAACTATTTCCAATCGCTTTCTTAATAAACTTTGTGTTTTTAGTTTGTTAAATGTATCAATTAATTTTTTAACTAAAAATTTTAAAAAAAATTCAATCACTGTCCTTATTGTCTTAATGTTTGTAGTTTGAGTTAATTGTATCAATTATTTTTAATTGAAAAGTTTTCAGCTTCAGTTAACTTTTTAATTGAAAATACGTGGGTCCACTTTTCCACCTTACCTAAACTTTACTTGTCGAAATATTATTTAACAAAAAATATATTAAATAATACAATAAACATAACGCATGTGCAATACACTTGGTATTAACGACACATACATGACTAGGAAGGGGTCCAATACAAACTTCAAACATCATTTATTATAAGTCGAACATAAAAACATTAGCGGTATTTGTTGCGATTTTCAAAAGAAAAAAACATATACATTTTATTCAAAGGTCCGACAGATTTTTCACTCCTCTTCATTTGGGTCCAGAAAATCATTAAATATTTCACTCGGTATTTCATTTTCAACTCTATCTCCCACAAAAAAAAAAAAATACAAACATTATGAGAATTTTGAAGATTGTGTTTAGACATCATAACACATATAACCAGAAAACCTTATATTGCATCACATCCCTCATAATGCTTTTGAAACAAACCCTTTTTGATTTCAGATTGTCTTGAAACTAAGAAGAAGGTACATTTGTAATGAAACTGAAATTAAAAAAATATGGAGTGTATATATACACTCCAAATTCATATCATTTTTTTTTCAGTTCTTGCCTATAGTTGTCGTTGCAATGATGTTGTTATTGTTGTTTTTTTTGGGTATCTAAAAATGTTGATATGTTGATGTTTCGGTTCAAGTGTACACTATAATTATCCAAAAGATGGAGAGCTAACAAACTAAAAAAAAAAAAACATCAAATAGCTCGAGTTATGAAAAATTTTTTTGTTTAGCCAAAGGGAATAAAATGAAAACTGATTTATCGCATTTTAGGTACGCAGTCACATTTTGTTAAGGTGGGCTTAACTGCCAAAGATGCAGAAGAAATGAATGTGAACGCACATGCGCAATGCGTTTATCCCCCAAGAGTAATGCATTCCAGACATTTCAAGAAGATATTTTTTATTTGTGATTTGTCTTATGGAGAATTCAGAATATATGGGCTTATCACCTGAAATGCAGACAGGTTCTCATAGGCCATGATCTTAACAATTTCCAAAAAAATGTCTAATAGCATATAAATAATAACTGACGTCATAAGAAGTATATTTGCAGTTGCGAAGAAAGATATACAGTTTGGTAGGAATTTCAGTTTTTGACTTAGGAACCTACACAGAAAAACATTTTACGAACATTTTTCCATTTAAAGCCTTAAATGAATTTTAAAAAATATTCAATTAAAAATTTAATTGTTTCAACAATTTTTTTAATTGATACAAAAATCAATCACATAAATTAATAGTATCAATTAATTTTTTAATTGGATCAATTGGAGCATAGAAGACGCATTTTTGCGATGCAATTTATTTTACTCGACCAAAAGCTGGTAAACTTTCACGGCGACTTGTCCTTACACTGAAAGAAGATGAGTTCATTTCTCAGGACCGAATTTTTTTTCTTTTGACGCAAAAAAAAAAAAAAACAAAATGTTCTTTGAAAACAAAGAAGTATAGACGGCCAGGTCGAATCTTATGTACCCTCCACCATGGATTACATACAAAATGCTATTAAAGACTGTCAGCCACAATTGAATTTCTTGGGTTGTGGTAACATTTGACGACGCCAAGCTTAAGTTTTATTTCTTAACATTGTCTTCTAAATTGTAAGTTGGTCCAAATGGATGGATTCTATGTTAGATAAACAGCTACACAGAAAAAAATATTTTTTATCTCCAATGAAGAAATTAGTTGGCCCAATTAATTTTTAATTGAAATACCTGCAATCACCGAAATTATAACACCAATCACCAAAATCAATTAAAAAACAAGTAAGGAAAGTCTAAATTCGGGCGGGGCCGACTATATTATACCCTGCACCACTTTGTAGATCTAAATTTTCGATACCATATCACATCCGTTGGGTTCTATATATAAAGGTTTGTCCTAAATACATACATTTAAATATCACTCGATGTGGACAGAATTTGATAGTTTTCTACAAAATCTATAGACTCAAAATTTAAGTCGGCTAATGCACTAGGGTGGAACACAATGTTAGTAAAAAAATATGGGAAACATTTAAATCTGAAGCCATTATAAGGAAACTTCGCGAACTTTTATTTATGATTTATCGTTCGATATATATGTATTAGAAATTTAGGAAAATTAGAGTAATTTTTACAACTTTTCGCCTAAGCAGTGGCGATTTTACAAGGAAAATGTTGGTATTTTGGCCATTTTTGTCGAAATCAGAAAAAATATATATCGGAGCTATATCTAAATCTGAACCGATTTCAACCAAATTTGGCACGCATAGCAACAATGCTAATTCTACTCCCTGTGCAAAATTTTAACCAAATCGGAGTTAAAAATTGGTCTCTGTGGTCATATGAGTGTAAATCGGGCGAAAGCTATATATGGGAGCTATATCTAAATCTGAACCGATTTCAATCAAATTTTGGAAACTTAACTGCACTACTAATTGTACTTCTATTGCAAAATTTCAAACAAATTGGGCCAAAACTCTGGCTTCTAGGACCATATTAGTCCATATCGGTCGAAAGATATACATGGGAGCTAAATCTGAATCGATTTCAACCAAATTTGGCACGCATAGCTACAATGCTAAATCTACTCCCTGTGCAAAATTTCAACCAAATTGGGCCAAAACTCTGGCTTTTAGGACCATATTAGTCCATATCGGGCGAAAGATATATATGGGAGCAATATCTAAATCTGAACCGATTTCAATCAAATTTTGCACACTTGACTATACTACTAATTGTACTCCTAGTCGATTATAACGACCTTCCAATTTTTTGATACCATTTTGGTAGTACTCCTTCTGTTTTGCCTCAGTTTCGGCGATCACCTCTTCATTGCAGCCAACATTTTTCAATTCGAAGCCCAATTAATGAATTTTTGCCATCGTTCTCAATGACTTGTTGCACGGTGCGTTGTCTTGGTGGAACAACATTTTTTCTTTTTCATATGGGGCCGTTTTGCCGGGATTTCGACCTTCAAACGCTCCAATAACGACATATAATAGTCACTGTTGATGGTTTTTCCCTTCTCAAGATAATCGATAAAAATTATTCCATGCGCATCCCAAAAAACAGAGGCCATTACTTTGCCAGCGGACTTTGGAGTCTTTCCACGCTTCGGAGACGGTTCACCGGTCGCTGTCCACTCAGCCGACTGTCGATTGGACTCAGGAGTGTAGTGATGGAGCCATGTTTCATCCATTGTCACATATCGACGGAAACCCCCGGGTGTATTACGAGTTAACAGCTGCAAACACCTCTCAGAATCATCAACACGTTGTTGTTTTTGGTCAAATGTGAGCTCGCGCGGCACCCATTTTGCACAGAGCTTCCGCATATCCAAATATTGATGAATGATATGACCAAAACGTTCCCTTGATATCTTTAAGGCCTTTGCTATCTCGATCAACTTCATTTTACGGTTTCAAAATCATTTTGTGGATTTTTTTGATGTTTTCGTCGGTAACCACCTCTTTCGTGCGTCCACTGCGTTCACCGTCCTCCGTGCTCATTTCACCACGTTTGAATTTTGCATATCAATCAATTATTGTTGATTTCCCTGGGGCAGAGTCCGGAAACTCATTATCAAGATAAGTTTTTGCTTCCACCGCATTTTTCCCTTCAGAAAACAGTATTTTATCAAAACACGAAATTCCTTTTTTCCATTTTTTTCACAATAACAAAAGTTGCTTGAAAAAAAAGACGCTCTATCTCACAAACTAATTGACATACAGACGTCAAATTTTGACACGAATCATTTGAAGGTTGGTACTATATAAAAATAATATGTATTTAATACTAGCGATGCCATCTATGTGTCAGACCGGGGACTTATCAGCCAACCTGTTAGGTTAGGTAAGGTTGAAAAGAGGATTCAGGTTGCCATCTCTTATGTAGGCTGACATACACTTAAACCAGTATTCGTCTTGTTGTGCGCTCCAACTTTTGCTTTTCATCGTACCCAGCCAGGTTCCCGAATCGCCTCTTCACCGATATGGTTAAATCTTTGTCTAGTAAAGGCAGGGTAGCCACGTTCTACATGCACTATCCTATTCGGCATATATGTGCTCTGCTTTAGTAGTTCTCCAGTCGTTTTCTTATCTGGGTCACCCTGTAGTATTTACGTCGCCCGTCCTTCTTTGGTCTAACTCGGCCGGCGTTGCCTCTATTGCGTTCATTACGTTCAGGTTATACCATCTGACCTACATCAACAACTATTTGTACCAAGTTTTAAGTCGATAGCTTGCTTCTTTCAGAAGTTAGAGTGATTTCACAGACGGACAGACGGAAATCGCTAGATCGAGTCAAAACTTCACCACGACCCAGAATAACCTCATGGGGTCTGAGACCAATATTTTGATATGTTACAAACGGGAGAACTATGTTAGTATGCCCCATCCCCATTATAGAGGGCATAAAAAGCTTCAAATACATTCAGGAAATGAATATGATAGAGGGCATAAAAAGCTTCAAATACATTCAGGAAAGGAATATGATCACCTCAAACATGTTTCAAGAGCAAAAGAAAACCCAAAGAAGCGGATAATTGGAGTAAGGATACAATTTTCTTCTAAATTTGTGATTTGCGTACTTGATTTTAGGAAACAAATTTTAAATTATTCGTAGTTTTAGCATTTTTCTACATGTGCTATCAAAGTCCTTTAAAAACGTGTTAACTATAACTTTAATTTTCAAATTCAGACTCGACTTTAAATAGAAATTATGCTATGTTTCAAGTAAAAAAACGTCTTTATAATAAAGTGTTACAAAACTTCTCTTAACGCTTTTGAAACCATCTTTTGCATGTTTCTTCTGATAGAGCATGATAGCCATATGCCTCGACAAGCATTTGATGAGACTCTTCAGAACTTTTTTTTCAAATGAAAACAAAAAATTAATGCTTTCAGCAAGTCATTACTTTCTGGTACAAAATTCAACATTTTTAACACGATGAAAAAATATGATGTTGTCTGTTCAATAACTTGATATATACTAAATATTTTTACAGATGTCATGGCAAAAAAAAAAAATAAATAAGGGTTCGTTCACAGAAAATGTTCCATGATCGAGACATTTGTATTTTGACGCTCACTTTATACCGGTATAGCTGGTAAATTTTATTATAATTAATTTAACGGATTTTTCTTTAACATCGCAAGCATTGGTTGTCCGGCAAAAAAAAGTTAGTTGTTTTAACAAACGAATGAAATTTTATTGGTTGTCATGGCCCATTAGACTGTTAATGAGACCCAAATTTAGTTACCCAAACAATTTTATGTACTGTTGTGCCAGACAACAATTGGTTGTTTTAGCAAATTTTATCGGTTATATTCTGATAGTAGATGGGAGCAAATAATTCGGCTGGCAAAAAAAAAAAAATGGTTGGCACAACAACAATTTTTTTCTGTGTGTATGCTAAGCAAAATTTGCATTGATATTTTAAGGACATGAAATCTTTTGCCTTACGACAATATGTTTTTCAGTGGAGCACACAGGGTCATGAGAGAAAAAATTCGTTAAACTTCTACACAAATTGGAACCATGTGGAACTTCACGCAGACAAGGAATAAAGGGTGATACGGTCAAAATTTGGTCAATATAAACTTGACGTATTTCTTTCAATTTTGCATTTAAAAAACCTGAACACCCCTCATTTTGAAGGTGTGTGTGTGTAGAATGTTGCTCCTATTTTAATTTTGGAATTCACTCTTCAGTTGCCAAAATGCCGTCCAAGCAAGAAGAGCAGCGTATCAAAATTTTGCTCGCGCATCGCGAAAATCCGAGCTACTCGCACGCAAAGTTGGCAAAATCGCTAAAAGTTGCCAAATCAACCGTTACAAATGTAATTAAAGTGTTTGGGGAACGTTTGTCGACAGCCAGGAAGTCTGGATCAGGGGGAAATCGAAAACCGGAAGCCGCTGAGACGACAAAGAGAGTTGCTGGTAGTTTCAAGCGAAACCCTAACCTCTCTCTCCGAGATGCCGCAAATAAGCTGGGTGTATCGTCTACAACCATGCATCGAGCCAAAAAACGAGCCGCACTATCGACTTACAAGAAGGTAGTGACTCCAAATCGCGATGATAAACAAAATACGACGGCCAAAGCGCGATCCCGGAGGCTGTACACGACGATGCTGACGAAGTTTGACTGCGTGGTAATGGACGACGAAACCTAAGTCAAAGCCGACTACAAGCAGCTTCCGGGACAGGAGTTTTATATGACAAAAGGAAGGGGAAATGTAGCAGATATTTTCAAGCACATAAAACTGTCAAAGTTCGCAAAGAAATATCTGGTTTGGCAAGCCATCTGTACCTGTGGCTTGAAAAGCAGCATTTTCATAGCTTCCGGGACGGTCAACCAAGAAATTTACGTGAAAGAGTGTTTGAATAAACGTCTGCTGCCTTTCCTGAAGAAACACGGTTGTTCCGTACTGTTTTGGCCGGATTTGGCACCTTGCCATTACGGTAAAAAGGCCATGGAGTGGACCCTCCCAACACGCCAGAGCTCCGCCCAATTGAGAAATACTGGGCTATTGTCAAGCGGAACCTAAAGAAGACCAAAAAAACTGCTAAGGACGAGCAGCAGTTCAAGGCGAACTGGCTTTCTGCGGCGAAGAAGGTGGACAAGGTGGCTGTACAAAATCTGATGGCAGGTGTCAAGCGTGAGGCCCGGCAATTCGGATTTGGAAAAGCGAAAGCGTAACTGAATATTTTTCCTGAATTTTATACTAATTGAACTTAAAAAAGAAATTTAATTTGATTTTTTAAATAAACGATTTCACCGATTTACACGCGTTTGCCCTTGACCAAATTTTGACCGTATCACCCTTTATGATCACCTCAAACATGTTTCAAGAGCAAAATGATATTTTTGGACGGGGACCATGGAACATTTTTGTAGAAAAGATGTTGTTTTGTCTCCAAACATATACATGGTGATCATATTCCTTCTCTGGGTGTTGATGGAATAAAGGGTGATACGGTCAAAATTTGGTCAAGGGAAAACGGGTGCAAATCGGTGAAATATTTTATTTAAAAAATCAAATTAAATTTATTTTTCAAGTTCAATTAGTATAAAATTCAGGAAAAATATTCAGTTAGGTTTTCGCTTTTCCAAATCCGAATTGCCGGGCCTCACGCTTGACACCTGCCATCACATTTTGTACAGCCACCTTGTCCACCTTCTTCGCCGCAGAAACCAGTTTGCCTTGAACTGCTGCTCGTCCCTAGCAGTTTTTTTGGTCTTCTTTAGGTTCCGCTTGGCAATAGCCCAGTATTTCTCAATTGGGCGGAGCTCTGGCGTGTTGGGAGGGTTCTTGTCCTTGGGAACCACCTGCACGTTGTTGGCGGCGTACCACCCAATGGCCTTTTTACCGTAATGGCAAGATGCCAAATCCGTCCAAAACAGTACGGAACAACCGTGTTTCTTCAGGAAAGGCAGCAGACGTTTATTCAAACGCTCTTTCACGTAAATTTCTTGGTTGACAGTCCCGGAAGCTATGAAAATGCTGCTTTTCAAGTCACAAGTACAGATGGCTTGCCAAACCAGATATTTCTTTGCGAACTTTGACAGTTTTATGTGCTTGAAAATATCTGTTACCTTGCCCCTTCCTTTTGCTGTATAAAACTCCTGTCCCGGAAGCTGCTTGTAGTCGGCTTTGACGTAGGTTTCGTCGTCCATTACCACGCAGTCAAACTTCGTCAGCATCGTCGTGTACAGCCTCCGGGATCGCGCTTTGGCCGTCGTATTTTGTTTGTCATCGCGATTTGGAGTCACTACCTTCTTGTAAGTCGATAGTCCGGCTCGTTTTTTGGCTCGATGCACGGTTGTAGACGATACACCCAGATTATTTGCGGCATCTCGGAGAGAGAGGTTAGCGTTTCGCTTGAAACTACCGGCAACTCTCTTTGTCGTCTCAGCGGCTTCCGGTTTTCGATATCCCCCCGATCCAGACTTCCTGGCTGTCGACAAACGTTCACCTAACATTTTAATTACATTTGTAACGGTTGATTTGGCAACTTTTAGCGATGTTGCCAGCTTTGCGTGCGAGTAGCTCGGATTTTCGCGATGCGCGAGCAAAATTTAGATACGCTGCTCTTTTTGCTTGGACGGCATTTTGACAACTGAAGAGTGAATTCCAAAATCAAAATAGGAGCAACATTCTACACACACACACCTTCAAAATGAGGGGTGTTCAGGTTTTTTAAATGCAAAATTGAAAGAAATACGTCAAGTTTATATTGACCAAATTTTGACCGTATCACCCTTTAGTAGGTTTTTATCTTATCTGTGTTTTCTGTATTAAGTGATCCTTTATAGTTTTAAATTTTATTAACTATTTATTATCAGAATTTATTTACAATGATTCTTAGTGTAATTGAACACTTCATCACAAAATTGTAGTGCAGTGCAACGAAAACCTTCTTCCGGATTTAATCTAGGAGACATCTGGATTTGCAACAATTTATGTCACTCATCCATATCTTTGACAGTTTGCATTTCTTGTGCGATTACAAAAGCAATCATAACATTCAATTCAATATAATATGGCCCCCTCCAAGAGAATGATAAGGAAGCAAACTATTCAGTAAATTGAATATAGAATTTAAATAATAAATTTCCCATCATCTGCTGCAGGAGTAACAAAGAAGAAAAAACCAACACCAACCACACCCAATCTATTCGATCTGCAGTTTCCTTCGTAGGAGAATTAAGGAGGAAAAGGAAGAAACTTGAAGATATTTTTTATGCTATAAGTTTCACTTCAAAGCAAATAGGCGTTATTCTTCTTTACTTATGCTTTTGTTCTGTTCTTTAAAACAAAATTGTCCTGGATCTTATATTACTTTTTCTATCACAAATTCAGATGGTGGGAGAGAGAAGAAATAAGAAAAGTATCAAATTGTATCAAAACTCATGTGTCTCCTATTGAACAGGATGATGACAACATATGCAGCTAATTTCCTAACGCCGAAAGAAAAATCCAATCTCTATATCCTGGTGATATGGCAAAGAACCAAAGGATCTTCTGGCTGCATTGAATCAATAAAAATCGTAAAGAAGCAATGAGCAATGCATAGAGGAAATGATGATGATACAGTTGCCTTAGCAAAATACGTTTACAATTACACTTGAAATCTATTCAATTGAGTTGAGTGCATTAATATAAGCAACCCAAGAGATCCATTGACAGGAAATGTCAAGGATATCCTTTACAATTGACACAGTATGTGTGTGTGAGTGTAAGAGAGAGAGAGTCGTTTTAATATTCAGCGATGAAAAATTTGAACAATAGACAAAGAAAAATCTACAGATATCTTTTTGTTAATAGCGACAATTCCCCCTAACGCTACGATTACAAACTGGTGATAAATGTGCAAAAAATAGCTATCGAGAATAAACAACAGCTACGTATATCAATTCATAAAAATTCATGGCATATTAATGTAGCAACATCCATACTCTCATTCGCAGCATATACTACTGCATCAATGACAACATCCTTAAACAGGAAATACAACGAAATTGACATACGAGCCACATGTATGACAAAGTATTGTCCTTATCGTCGTTGTTTGTCTGTCTGTCTGTCCACCACCAATATTAACAAACAAAAAAATTCGCTCCATCTACTGTTACACTTTATCTGTGCCCAATGAAACAACATTCGCATATTCAATTTGAGCTCGTTTTTCCTGTGTTATCCTTGTTGTTCTTGGTGTTTTGCTCGTAGATATTCCTGGTGATATTTATGTTTTTGTGTTACATAAAAAAACGTGGACAATATTCTTCAGTTTTGTATGGATTTCCGTTTGCTAAACAAAAAACGACCGTCCTTGTTTATCAATAAATGCTGTTTGTCTGTTGATTCCTTTGGACTTTTTGCGTTTTTTTGTGCGTAGTGTCCTTTCGCAAAACATGTCCATAAAATTGAAGAGCTTTTTTTCTGTCATTTAATCCTGAGTATGTGTTTATGGTGTTTTTGTCAGTTTATTCAGAGATTTATGACCATTCAAGTACTTACCGAAGTGCAGGATTTTCCGTTGAGTGCGAGTAATGGACTTCCGTTTCCTTTTGTCCTTTCGTCATTACGCTGAAGAGAGTGAGGAAAGTTTATTAATGCAAATTTTTTACTGAAGTTTTATTAGAAGATAAGTGATAAACTATTGGTAATAGAAAAGTTGAGATCATGTTTAAGACCCAAGAAAGTCACAATTCTATTGAGACTGAATTCCCAAAAATATATCAACATTGTTTTATCAATTAAATGTTAAATGCGAGAAATATTTTTTTTTAATTTTTGCGAATAGGTATAGAAAAAGTTCTAGCAAATTAATCAATCGGAGTATTGTCCATCGTGATAAACAAACAACCAATCAAACCTCGAATCTACTCAATTTTTGACTTCCTCATAAGAACGAAAATACCAGTTTAATCGTCATCGATCAGAACAAGTGGTAATCAATAGGAGCAACGACTGAGTTATATGGCGGGTATGGTAGGACTTCCCATTTGAGTGTTTCCAAATAAATTAATAAATTTCGTTTCTATAGGAAATTTTGTTAAAATTTGATTTCTTTATGAACTTTTGGCAAAATTTAATTTTGATAAGAAATTTTATCAAAATTTCATCTCTATGGGAAATTCCCAGCAAAAAAAGCGTCGCCAAAAAAGTGATGAAAATGTTCTTTTTGGATCCGGAAGTGGTGCAAAATTGACGCAGAAGCTATGAATTTAACATGGGCTTGTCATAGGACGGAAGTCCTCCATTTCAACAGCCGTTGCACTGAATTTGCATCACTTCTTTAGGTGTGATCAGAGTTCAATATTTTGGATGTAAATTAAAAAATTCTGTGATATGTTGTCAAATAAATAATAAAATAATAATTAAAAAAATAATAATTTTTAATGGATTCTAACGCTTGTCTGAAACGTTTGACGTCAAATATTTTCAAAAATTCACAATTTTTTCAGATTGGATTTAGCATTTTTTTCGACAAAATTTAAATGATTTGTACCATTTTATCTTACTCTGTTTTTAACCTATTTGAAAAAAAGTAAAAAGTACCCATTAAAAGTATGAAAAAACCAAGTTATAAAAAATTTAATTAAAATAACTTTCTGGGTAGTTAAAATAAAGAACATCATTGGGAGTTCATCTTCTGGAAGTGCTTTTAAAGTTGTGCCTTTGGAAGAACTTCCAAATTTTTTTGCTGGGTTATATTATAATTTCATTTTACACTCAAAAACAAAAAACTACTTGGATTTAAAGATTTTGACCTTCCTTTAAAAATTATTTATGCCAAGCCAAAGATGGGGGCCTCTTTACAATAAAGTAGCTTTTTTGCGACCTATCTGGCTTTAAATATAGGATCAGTAAAATTAAAATTAGGAAACAAAACTTATTTATCGAATTTGCAATCTCTTTTCCAGGTATATTAACAAATCTATTTACATACAAACATATGCCAGTATAAAACCCAAATACCAAAAAATAATAATATAAACGCTAATAATAATCAAAAACGATTTCTTGATTCAAAACAAAACTTTAAACCAATGATAAAAAACCTCAACCTAAAATTACATTCTTCTAAAGAAATTTGTCCTTAATATTTCTCAAAATTTCATTTCTATTGGAAATTTCACTTCTACAGGAAAATTTGTCAACATTTCATTTCTAGAGGACATTTTGTCAATATTTCATTTCTATAGCAAATTTTACCAAAACTTCATTTCTATACAAAATTTTGTCAAATTTTATTTCCATAAGAAATTTTGTCAAAATCTCATTTCTTAGGAAATTGTGTCAAAATCTCGTATCATTAGGAAATTTTGTTAACATTTCATTTCTGTAGGAAAACAAAATTAAATTTCTATAGAAAATTTCGTCAAAATTTTATTTCTAGAGAAAATTTTGTCAAATATTTATTTCTATATAGAAAATTTTGTCAAAATTTTATTTCTATAGAAAATTTTGTCACTTTTTTGTTTCTATAGAAAATTTTGTCAATGTTTTATTTCTACAGAAAATTTCGTCAACATTTTATTTCTATAGAAGATTTTGTCAAAATTTTATTTCTATAGAAAGTTTTGTCAAAATGTTATTTCTATAGAAAATTTTGTCAAAATTTTATTTCTGTTTTTTTTTTTTTGATTTCAGCTTAAAATCATGCATTGACTAAACTACAAGTGTAGCTTAACCAACAGAGAAAAAGAATGTTTGTCAAATTTATTTGGGCAAATTTCTATACGAAATTTTGCCCAAATTTAATTTTTATACTAAATTTTGTCACAATTTCGTTTCTATGCTAAATTTTGTAACAATTTCATTTCTACAGTGGTAGAAAAATGCTTCTTACTATTAACGAACGGGCTTCGTTGATTATTTTTTGTTAATATAACGAAAGTTTTCGTTATAAGAACGAAAGTGATCGTTAATACAATGAAATCAATCGTAAATATTAATGAAATACGTTTCGTTAATATTACGAATATAAACTTTGTATTTTTTTTTCGAGAATTAGAATAAAAATTTTTGCAAAGATGGAATTATTATAATCATTTGCACATAGAGAGAAACTTTTGGAAAGTTTTAGCCCTTAAAACACAGTCCTTTTATATACTCCCAAACTGGAATTGAAAATTTCATTCATAAAACGAATGTGATCGTTAATTTAACGATGTGGGTTGTTAAAAAATATTTTTAAAATTGTTATCTTTCGTCATATTAATGAAATATGTTCGTTAATAGTACGAATGAGACTTTGAATATTTCTGTCTCTCTATACTCTCTCTAATACGTCAGAGACGTCTTTGTAATGTGTACATGTACCCATGTATACATGACAATAAGCACATGTTTCCGTGTGCATCTTGAAATGCTAAAAAGTTCAACTGAAAAATTGTCTGATGGGCAATACTTCATTTGGTCGTTTGTATTATACAACATTTACGTTCTTTTCGCTGAAGAGTACACAGGCTCAATAGAGTTTCGTTGTGAATTATAAACATAGATCGAGGGTGAGTTAATTTTTTTTTTACATTTGCAAGAAATTTGGTGTAAATTTTGGGAAGTGAACTTTCAGATGAAAACGTGTAACAATTACCGGAATTTACCTTAGTGGCAAAGAAATTGTAAATTCGTTAACACAACGTAGAAAATTTGTCAAAATTTTTTCTCTATAGAAAATTTTGTCAAAATTTTATTTCTATAGAAAATTTTGTCAAATTTTAATTTCTATAAAAAATTTTGTCAGCATTTTATTTCTATAGAAAATTTTGTCAAAATTTTATTTGTAAAGAAAAGTGTGTCAAAATTTTATTTCTATAGAAAATTTGTCAAAATTTTATCAATATTGTATTTCTATAGAAAATTTTGTCAATATTTTATTTCCATAGAAAATTTGTCAAAATTTTATTTGTAAAGAAAAGTGTGTCAAAATTTTATTTCTATAGAAAATTTGGTCAAAATTTTGTTGCTATAGAAAATTTTGTCAAAATTTTAGTTCTATAGAAAATTTTGGCAAAATATTATTTCTATAGAAAATTTTGGCAAAATTTTATTTCTTTAGGACATTTTGTCAAAATTTTATTTCTCTAGGAAATTTTGTCTAAATGTTACTGCTATAGTAAATTTTGTTTAAATGTTATTGTTATAGTAAATATTGTCAAAATGTTATTTATATTCAAAATATTGTCAAAATTTTATTTCTATAGGAAATTTTGTCAAAATCTCATTTCTTCTTTATTTCAATAGAAAATTTGGTCAAAATTTTGTTGCCATAGAAAATTTTGTCAAAATTTTAGTTCTATAGAAAATTTTGTTAACATTTTATTTCTATAGAAAATTTTGGCAAAATTTTATTTCTATAGAAAATTTTGGCAAAATTTTATGTCTATAGAAAATTTTGTCAAAATTGTATTTGTAAAGAAAATTTTTTTCAAAATTGTATTTGTAAATAAAATTTTGTCAGTATTTTATTTCAATAGAAAATTTGTCAAAATTTTATTTGTAAAGAAAAGTGTGTCAAAATTTTATTTGTAAAGAAAAGTGTGTCAAAATTTTATTTCTATAGAAAATTTGGTCAAAATTTTGTTGCTATAGAAAATTTTGTTAAAATTTTATTTCTATAGAAAATTTTGCCAAAATTTTATTTCCATAGAAAATTTTGGCAAAATTTTATTTCTTTAGGAAATTTTGACAAAATTTTATTTCTTTAGGACATTTTGTCAAAATTTTATTTCTCTAGGAAATTTTGTCAAAATTTTATTTCTATAGAAAATTTTGTCAATTTTTTTTTTTGAAAATTTTGTCAAAATGTTATTGCTATAGTAAATTTTGTCAAAATGTTATTTCTATTTAAAATTTTGTCAAAATTTCATTTCTATAGGAAATTTTTTCAAAATCTCATTTCTATAGAAAATTTTGTCAAAATTTTATTTCTATAGAAAATTTGTCAAAATTTTATTTGTAAAGAAAATTTTGTCAAAATGTTATTTCTATAGAAAATTTTGTCAAAATGTTATTGCTATAGTAAATTTTGTCAAAATGTTATTGCTATAGTAAATTTTGTCAAAATGTTATTGCAATAGTAAATTTTGTCAAAATGTTATTGCTATAGTAAATGTTGTCAAAATGTTATTGCTATAGTAAATTTTGTCAAAATGTTATTTCTATAGAAAATTTTGTCAAAGTGTTGTTTCTATAGAAAATTTTGTCAAAATTTATTTCTATAGAAAATTTTGTTAAAATTTTATTTCTATAGAAAATTTTGTTAGAATTTTATTTGTATAGAAAATTTTGCCAGAATTTCATTTCTATAGAAAATTTTGACAAAATTTTATTTCTTTAGGAAATTTTGGCAAAATTTTATTTCTTTAGGAAATATTGTCAAAATTTTATTTCTATAGAAAATTTTGTCAAAATTTTATTTCTATAGAAAATTTTGTCAAAATTTTATTTCTTTGGAAAATTTTGTCAAAATTTTATTGCTATAGTAAATTTTGTAAAAATGTTATTTCTATAAAAAAATTTGTCAACTTTTTATTTCTATAGGAAATTTGGTCAAAATCTCATTTCTATAGAAAATTTTGTGAAATTTTATTTCTATAAGAAATTTTGTCAAAATCTCATTTCTGTACGAAATTGTGTCAAAATTTCATTTCTATAGAAAATTTTGTGAAAATTTCATTTCTTTAGGAAATTTTGTTAAAATTTCATTTCTATAAGAAATTTTTAAAAAATTTCAGTTCTTTAGGAAATTTTGTTAAAATTTTATTTCTATAGGAAATTTTGTCAAAATATTATTTCTATAAGAAATTTTTAAAAAATTTCATTTCTTTAGGAAATTTTGTTAACATTTTATTTCAATAGGAAATTTTTTCATTTCTATAGAAGATTTTATTTTTTTTGTTTCCTGGATACTTAATCCTCACCTAAATTTCTAATTCGTATGCCAAATGAAAGGGTTACAATATCATATCGTTTTCTTCTCACCAAAGGGTGATACCAAAAAAGCAAACAATATGTATTGATTTTAAGCCTCTTTAGCTGAAAATTAAAATTCTAACAAATCCTTACAACAAAGGGACACGTTTTGATTGCGCATCAGAATGAACCAAAAGGATTTCTCTTTCTATAAAAATTACTTTGAATTTTTCAATAATCAAAAAAACAAAACGATGTCGACAAAAGTCATTGTTAACTAAAGCCACGTGACCTTTGACACATTAGTGTCAATTGTTTGAACAATGGAATTGGACAAACAACCGATAAAAATCAAATGTCACAGGAGTTGATGGTGATGCTGTATGGACTGGAGATTATATCAAATGGATACATATTTGTTGTTGTGCTATAGACAAGCTTGCCAACTGTAAACCCCCATAAACAGGATATTCTATTATTTTTTGTTTGAATGGTCTTTGCTTAATGTATCAGTCTGGCGACTTTACTCCTATATCTGCAATTATGTGTAATTTAAGTTTTCTATTTCAAATTTTCAACACAATCCTGTATCTAATGACATCCAAATTAAAGTGCATCCGTTGGTATGGCCACTTAAAAATGTCGTTAAAGTTTTTCACATTTTCATTCGCAATTATTTCCGAAGCTATAGCATTAGGGTTTCCAATGAATACATAATAATTATTATTGTTGCGGGGAAATTAATAAAACGCATTATGGGATGTGCTGCAAATGCTTATTATAATATAAGGAGAAATAGTGACTTTTTGAGAAGGTGGAGCTGGATTTTATGTGGAGGAAGGTATTAGAATCCACTATGGGTTACATTAAAATATCGGAGGTCCACTAGATAACTTGCCTTAATGCCATGTTGCATATAATGCTTTTGGAACAACAGTCAGACGGCTACAATAGCAATCGGGCTACAAATATCCTTCCGATATGTCGATTTGGTGATATCCCATATGATTCCGCATGCCAAACCCTATATACACACACACTAAACTTTCAAATCCAGTCGTTTGACAAAAAAATATTGTCCTCTGTATGTTTGGGATGGTGTCTCTGTATCAGCGATGAGTTTTAAAGGAAATCTTCTATGGTTTTCAAAAACAAATAGACAATGTAAAGAAATCAAGGATTTCACATAAAACAAGAGGAAGAGATTTAGAAAAGTCCTCTTTTGAACCTAGGGAATGAGGATGATTATGTGCGTAAGCTTGGGTGGAGTGGGTGCTAAAACGTGTCCGTCTCTCTAAAGGATGGTGATGATGACATGTGACCCCTTAGTGGTTATGGAGTTCATATTCATGTGAATGTGAGTTGGTGTGTTGGTGTATGGCCAACGTTCATTGTGTTCATTTTGTGGCCTTAAGGGCGTCTGTTTGTTGACGTTAATAAATTATAAAATTTCAACTAATGACACTGACGATGAGAACAAGGATGACGGCAACGAGGACAATGCGTCGACCAAAGCAAACGTGGTCCTAAATGATAAAATTACTTCAAAAATGAGGTCTTCGAGGACGAGAACTTGATTACACACAATTGTAAAACATATTCTCCTGCTGTTTTTGTCTGTTGGTGTTAATTTCGAAAAGGAAAAAAATATCCCTCCATCCATCCATTGGGGGATGATTGTTACAGTTATTCATTCCTTAATACTGAATGTGATGATCTCCTTCCTCATCATCATGGTTCTTGTTAGTTTTGGAGTTGATTCTTCGTATGTCATCCATAGAAAGCTTAGAATGTTATTTATATAACCGCTTAATGAGTGTAAATTGCGATGACGAGAGAACGTCGTTGGTTGCCTCTGTCGTCGTCTGTTTAGCTTGTTTTGTGTCATTATACCATTTTGCTGCTGTACGTATGCTAGGAAGGAAGGATATAATTTGGTTTTTATGTCTGACTATACATTTCAAAATTTTGAAATAAATTTTTAAAGTCAATAATCAAACGCTCTCAGATGGGGGAATTTTGTTTTAAGGGCACGTGCTGTGTTACTGCCTTATCTGTTATTGCTACAAATTGTTATGGTTATTGATTTCCGTGAGGAAATTTCCCGCATCGAACTGACAAAGGACAAATTAGAAAGTTCAACCCAAGCAAGGTAGGTTAATAGCTTCGTTTTGTTATGGTTTTAAGCGGGGAGGTTCTATGTGTCAGTTGTAGCCTGGCAAAGCATTCTCGCAGGAGTAATCTTCAGTACACCAAATTAGATGGACGGTAGAAATTCAAAATTCAGTTTTTTCAACATTTTTAAAAAAGGGAAAGTCGATTTTAAAAAACTAATTGACTTTGGCGATGATTGAAATAACCAATGGGATTTGAGTTAAACTAAAAAAAAATAACTAGTATCAAAGATTACCAAAATTTAATATTTTAAAAAACTAAAAAAAAAAACAAGAATATATAGGGCCGTAAGTTCGGCCGAAGCTTATGTACCCTCCACCATGGATTGCGTTGAAACTTCTTCTAAACACTGCCATTCACAATCGAATTACTTAAGTTGCGGTAACGCCTGTCGATGGCAAGGTATCTTAAAACCTCCTAACACCGCCTTCTATATATTAAATCAAAAAAGATCGATTAAATACGTATGTATATAATTCAGTTTGACTAAATTTTCTATAGAAATAAAATTTTGACAAAATTTTCTATAGAAATAATATTTTAACAAAATTTTCTATAGAAATAAAATTTTCACAAAATTTTCTGTAGAAATAAAATTTTGACAAAATTTTCTATAGAAATAAAGTTTTGACAAAATTTGTTATAGAAATTAAATGTTAACAAAATTTTATATAGAAATTAAATTTTAATAAAAATTTTCTATAGGAATAAAATTTTGACAAAATTTTCCATAGAAATGAAATTTTGACAAAATTTTCTATAAAAATAAAATTTTGACAAAATTTTCTATAGAAATAAAATTTTGACAAAATTTTCTATAAAAATAAAATTTTGACAAAATTTTCTATAGAAATAAAATTTTGACAAAATTTTCTATAGAAATGAAATTTTGACAAAATTTTCTATAGAAATAAAATTTTGACAAAATTTTCTATAAAAATAAAATATATATATAATTATGAACCGATGTGGACCAATTTTTGCATGGTTGTTAGAGACTATATACTACCACGATGTACCAAATTTCAGCAAAATCTGATGAAATTTGCTTCTCTTTGAGGCTCCGAAAGCCAAATTTGGGGATCGGTTTATATGGGGGCTATATACAATTATGGACCGATATGGACCAATTTTTGCATGGTTGTTAAATACCATATACTAACACAATGTACCAAATGCTTTGTTATCAGTGAATAAAATTTTCTTGTTTAGTAGTAAATTCTTATACCCAGCGAAGAAACCAGTATTAGTAAAATTCCATGCCATATTCTAGTTAATGAACTATTCCTAACTGCTTTCAGTTTAGGATCTTTTTACTGAAACCACTAAATTTTATTATTTCACACAAAAATTTAACTTAATGGATATAAAATGGCTAAACTAAATTGATAAACATTTTTTCCTTTAGTTTCGAAGGCACTTTTTTCTGGGCGTATGATTTGGGAGTTCTGATATATCAGAGAGTTTATATAGTTCCGTTGAAATTATTGAAAGTAAATTATTAAAAGAAATTCTTGTAAATAGAAAATAAACCACAATTCTAAACTATTTCCAATCTCAATAAATATGAATATGCATGATAAAAAAAAAAAAACTTATAAATATTGTGTACACTTATTTGGATACAACAACGTTCGGTTATAACGACGTATAATTTCGGTCCCTTGGCGGTCGCTATAACCGAATTCTACTGTATTTCTAATATTTATGTTTACATCTCAACTAAATGTAGTCTAATGCAAGTTAAGATTTCAAAACTTATTTTTAATCCCCTATTATATTCGAAAAAGCTAACATTGAAATTTTATTCGTTTTATATTTACTTCGAAATAAACCAATTCATTAAATCACTACAATACAATTTATATAAGTCACCATTGTGTAATCTATTGGCCAAAATAATACAAAATTCATGGGAATAAATTTGCAATTGAATCTTTTGCCCTCATACCAACATCAAGACTTGTTATTACCCAATTTCGAAAGGGTACATCCCCATCGTAGAAAAGATGAATGAACAAAAAAAAAAACTGATGGCATACATCAAAGCATGATTACAAGACCGAATAAAGCCAATAATGACAGGCGACGACAACAATGTGCGAACGAACCAACTTTTGTACGCATACACGCATTCAAATATTTCGCTGAATATCGCAAATTAACGCCATCGCGAATGGCGTGTGACGTCGCGCTCAACACAATTGAATAAATTTTCCAAATCTTTGGGTTTACACGCATATTTACCATATTAGCATTAGAAAACTATTGTCATTGTCAAAATAGAAGCCAATGCGACGGAGATAGTCAAATCGCATTAGAATCCTGCCGAAGCCACCACCGCCGCCGCCACCATTACCACTGGCATAATCATTGCCAAAAGGGTAGAGAGAAAATTTGTGGCTGCCATTGAATGCGGCAGTGATAAGTCTTTGTGTACACTTTACACAATTTAAATAAAATCCCCAACAATTCGAATAAATTTCCCAAACGAGTAAAAGATTCAACATTCATCTCTCTACTCATTCCATCCATCTCTCTACTCATTCCATCCATCCATTGATTCAGTATACAATTGATGTAATAAAAGCCGCAATATGTTTCATTGTTCCTTGTTGGATGGAAAGAGTTGAAGTTTGCAACTAAAACTTTACGGTTCAGCTATGTTGGGTTGGTTGGTAAATCCTTAGAAATCTATTGCAGGGGGTGATATGAGGTTAATATAGACGAATGACAGAATGCCACTGTCAATTGATGAACAGTGGCTCGAATTATGTATTTTGTGTGCGGAAAATTTTGTAATATCGTTGCAAAATAACAATAAATTATAAAAAATTGGTAAATTTATGTAGCATATTCCAAACCACTTGAAGGAGTGCTAGGAGTGATCCTCTTATATTTCAGGATTATAGAACTGATATTATTAATCGAAAATAGCTTTATTGTTTTTCAAAATATTCCCTTTTCCTTTTCCTTTAAGACCAATACATTTTTGCATTTGTTGGAACTAATTGTCGAAGCACTTTTGCCACTTTGATTGAGTTATATGCAAACCATGCATTCTGAACGCATCAACCGCTCCTTCAGGTGTCGAAAAACGTTGACCTCTTATTTTATAAAAAGAAGTCATTGGGTGCCAAGTCAGGGCTATATGGCTGATGACCCATAAAATTGATGTTTGAGCCGATGTATGGCATTCGCATGGAAGACAAATAGTTGTGTACCACCAGAATTTTACCAAAATATGAAAAAAATTTTGATAAAACTTTCTATAGGAATAAAGTTTTGAGAAAATTTGCTATAGGAATAAATTTTTGACAACATTTTTTATATGAATAAAATTTTGACAAAATTTTCTCAGGAAAAAAATTTTGACAAAATTTCCTTTAGAAAGAAAATTTTGATAAAATTTTCTTTAGAAAGAAAATTTTGATAAAATTTTCTATAGGAATAAAATTTTGAGAAAATTGTTTATAGAAATAAAATTTTGACAAAATTTTCTATAAAACTAAAATTTTGACAAAAATTTTGAAAAAAATCTATAAATCTAAAATTTTGACAAAAATGTCTATAAAAATAAAATTTTAACAATATTTTCTATAAATATTAAATTTGATTAAATACTGCAAAATATTATTTGGGAGTGTTTGGTAATTTTTTTCCAAATTTAGGTAGATTATTACTGCCAACCGTGTTGACAAGTCCAGTGTTTCGAAAAAGCCATAAATCCACGATTGGACATCTGGCATGATGTCATATACGTGTTGCGGGACACGATCCGTTTTTAAGCAATTGACAAATTTTATGGAATCAAATGCGAATATATTTTTTTTTGGGCGGTCAAATGTTTAATGTACGCTGGTCCCACTATTTTTATACCCTCCACCATAGGATGGGGGGTATATTAACTTTGTCATTCCGTTTGTAACACATCGAAATATTGATATAAGACCCCATAAAGTATATATTCTGGGTCGTGGTGAAATTCTGAGTCGATCTGAGCATGTCCGTCCGTCCGTCTGTTGAAATCACGCTAACTTCCGAACGAAACAAGCTATCGACTTGAAACTTGGCACATGTTATTGGTGTAGGCCGGATGGTATTGCAAATGGGCCATATCGGTCCACTTTTACGTATAGCCCCCATATAAACGGACCCCCAAATTTGGCTTGCGAGGCCTCTAAGAGAAGCAAATTTCATCTGATCCGGCTGAAATTTGGTACATGGTGTTAGTATATGGTCTCTAACAACCATGCAAAAATTGGTCCACATCGGTTCATAATTATATATAGCTCTCATATAAACCGATCCCCCTATTTGGCTTTCAGAGCCTCTAAGAGAAACAAATTTCATACAATCCGGCTGAAATTTGGTACATGATGTTAGTGTATGGTCTCGAATTACCATGCAAAAATTGGTCGATATCGCTCAATAATTATATATAGCCCTCATATAAACCGATCACCAGATTTGACCTCCGGAGCCTCTTGGAAGACCAAAATTCATCTGATTCAGTTGAAATTTGGTACGATTTGGTTCCTATCAGTCCATAATTATATATAGCTCCCATATAAACCGATCACCAGATTTGACCTCCGGTGCCTTTTGGAGAAGCAAAATTCATTCGATCTGGTTGAAATTTGGTACGATTTGGTTCCTATCAGTCCATAATTATATATAGCTCCCATATAAACCGATCACCAGATTTGACCTCCGGTGCCTTTTGGAGAAGCAAAATTCATTCGATCTGGTTGAAATTTGTGGATGACAGTCTTTCGTAGAAGTTTCTACGCAATCCATGGTGGAGGGTACATAAGATTCGGCCTGGCCGAACTTACGGTCGTATATACTTGTTTGATTTGACAAAATTTGCCATAGTAATAAAATGTTGACAACATTTTTATGCTAGCCTGATATCAACGCAGGCTGGTTCAACGTCCAAATCATTTAAACTAGAAATTATTACAATATTTATTCGAGCTTATTGGACTTAAACATATATGTAGAGTCAGGTTTGCGAGATGGGTATTTGGCATTTTCTTTTCAGTAACTTAATAATGTCAATTCCCTTAATCTTCCCGTCCAATAAGCTCGAATAAATATTGAAATAATTTCTATTTTAAATGATTTGGATGTTGAACCAGCCTGCGTTGATATCAGGCTAGCATAAAAATAGTAAGCTACGAGAAGCCCGTCGTAACTAAGGAAAATAACATTACTAATATTGTCGTTAGAATTGTTGTTGTGTCCTTAGAAACCAGTTTCATATAGTTATCACAGTAATTGTTGTTGACTAGAAACAAGACATTGTGTGATCGTTCGCCAATTAGGTGAATTCAGCAATGTCTTTAAAAATAGATTTCGATTTGTTGGTACATTAGTGTAGTAACAAATCGATCCATAATTATATATATCTAAAAATAAGATTAAGGGATTGTAAAGTTATACGAAAAGATGATGCACAGTGCGGGTGAAAAAATGGTTAAATTTGGGAAGAATAATTCTCGTATGTAAATTTCATAAGAAATTAACATAAAAGAACCAAATTGAATCATCTCACACGGCCAGATCTCGCTAAAGACTATGGAAATGTGTCCACTACACTGAAACATATATGTATAGTCAGGCTTGCGAGGTGGGTATCTGGCATTTTCTTTTCAGTAACTTAATAATATAAATTCCCTTAATCTTCCTGTCCAATAAGCTCGAATAAACATTGTAATAATTTCTAGTTTTGACAAAATTGTCTATAGGAATACAATTTTGAGAAAATTTTGTATAGAAATAAAATTTTGACAATATTTTCTACAGGAATAAAGATTTCGACAACATTTTCGATATGAATAAACATTTTTTATAGGAATAAAATTTTCTGTAGGAATACAATTTTGACAATATTTGCCCTAAGAATAAAATTTTGACAAAATTTTCTATAAAAATAAAAAGAATAAAATATTGAAAAAAATTTTCGATAAAAATAAAATTTTAACAACATTTTCTATATATATAAAATTTGATCAAATACTGCAAAATAAAATTTTTTTATTTGGGAGTTTGGTAATTTTTTTTTCAAATTTTTGGTAGATTTTTATTGTCAACCGTGTTGACATGTCCAGGTTTTTCCGAAAAATTTACGGCTTTTTCGGAAAAAGATTGGACATCTGCCACGATGACATAGACGTGTTTCGGGACACGATTCTTTTTTTTGCAATTGACAAATTTTATGGAATCAAACTCGAATATTTTTTTGGGCGGTCAAATGTTTAATCAATACACTGAAAAAACAGTGAACCCTTCAGGAAGAAAACTTTCGGTTAATTTTGGAAATTTTGAATTTTGAGCTAACGTACGCAAAAAATTACTATAGTAAAGGAAACTTTCTCCAAACATAATAATTCCATGAACTGAAATAAAGTTACATTGACTTTAGTGAAATAGAGAGTTCACTTTTTTAATGTATAAGCTGGTCCCACTAATGTCTAAGGTTGTCTCAATCTGGCGATAGTCACATAACGATCTTACAATATCAGTTGCCGCACAGTATCGTTCAAACTTTTCGCAAATTCGTCTTGCAGTGAATTATGACATCGGTTGAATTCACCATCGATAAACACTGGCCCATGACGGAGCTTAATCGTAAAACATGGAATAAAGTTCATCAACGCACTGTTGTTGAGTTAATCCACGACGAAAGTTTTAACAAATAACCCAGCCTCAAAATGTCAAGATTTACAATAGAGTTGTCATGTGGTAGACTGCAACACTACACTGAAAAAATATTTACGTTACGTTAAAGAATACGCAACCTAAATTTTAGGATGCGCAATTTACAAAATATTAATTCTTTAAAATAATGAATTACATTTAGGACACAAATTTTGGAAATTTGCGTGCCTTCGTTAAAGTTGTATGCTTTTGATCTAAGACAAAATTACCTTAAAGTAAAGAAACACATTTGTGAGTTTAAAGAAATCGTCCTTTAATTATTTAATACGTTGAATCTTTAATTTTAAGATAAAAACGCTTCAAATATAGGATAAGACTTATTTTGTGGATTTAGCATCTTTGGTTTAAAGTTGTTTTTTAGAATAAAGAAAATACATATTACCTTGAAGTATACGTTATAATTTGGATTTTTAAACTGGCATTTGTTTGCACGTGAATATTTTTATTAATATACCAGTGAAAGAGAATGAAAATTCTTTAAATGAGATCTGTATCCTAATTTTAATTTATCGATCCTACATTTAAAGCTAAAAATGACTTTATTTTATAGAAGCCGCATCTTTGGATCGGAATCAATACCAATATCCTTAAGGGAAGGTCAAAATCTTTGGATCCAAGTAAACTTTCGTATGGTCTTCTAATCTGTTCGATGTGCCGCACAATTAGCGATACCATTTTGGTATTTTATTTGTTAGCCTGGTGATTAAAACAGTACACCAAGAGACCATGTGCCCCATTGCATTACGACTGTCATCTTATAATTGTGTAGAGATAAAAATCCTTGAAACTTCGTTGTTGAATAAAGTAAATTCAAAACACTGTCCTCTCGCAAAGTCAATGACAATTTTCACTCAAAGTTATTTGATTTTTCACAAAAAAAAAAACGATACCAAAGGCTTTGATGATATACGACATTTATGGGGTAATGGTGGAAAAAAAAGAGGACACCATGGTTAAAATGTGCTTTATATGGAGTGTGAAACTGTGTTACTTTTTTCCAATGATTTTAAATGCGTTAACACCCCTTTGATGCGTGTGTCAGCGTACGGGATTCATGGCAAAGCAAACATTGAAAACTCTCACATATTCAATGTAAATTTTCTAAATTGGAAAAGGATTTTTTTGTTGGCATTTTATTACTTGTTCTCGTTTTAGTGGCGCTATACAAAAATAAGGAGGCTAACGTTAGCAAAATGTTAGAGCTATTTGAAATGGAAAGAAACCGAATCGTAAATATGCGTTCCTCTCTTCTCAAGTTAAGACTGAAAATTCAATTCTTTTCTAAAGCGAAAGGGTGAACTTTTGAATAAACAACTCGTTTGCTATTTGAAGTTATTACCTTTCGGGAGAAAAAAAATGAAAACAAAGTGGGTGTTATTTAAATCTCTGAAAAGTGGGCATGTCCCATGGCAAGCAATAAACGGTTAATGAAAATATGTTAATATCGGAGCTGACAAATCCCCAAAAACAATTGTCAAAGAGTTTTATTGCTTCAAATGCATTTGTTTATGGTGTTTAGATAAAATCGTTTGGTTTTTGGCTATATAATTTGTAATGAAATAACTTTGATGTAAATGTATTTTTTTTTTTGGCTTTATTACGTGTGGCCATGTTTGATAGGAGACAAAAGCAATTTCTGGAAATATTTTAATTACATATAAAATATCTTCTTTGTATGGTAATCAGTATACGACGTGCATTAGCGTAGCTAGACAATTTTCCTAGGGGGGGCTATAGCCCCCCTAGCTAAAACTTTATAGACTGAACTTATAGGTTCAACTAATGTTTTATTTCATAAAATTGAATAAAAAATAGACATCAAAGTAACTCGAGAATCAATTTATAATAAAGCAACTAAAAGTACCCTACGGGAAATTGGTGCAAATTGCCACTGTCGGACCTATCACTGGTACCTGCGCTCCAAATTAATGCGTAATTTTTTGTTTTCTTTTTTAAAATAGTTTAAAAAAATAGTAAGAATAAATAAAATGGTACAAATTATTCACATTTTGCCTCAAAAATGCTAAATCCATTATAGAAAAATCGATAATATTTGAAAAAACGTTTCAAACAAGCTTAGAATGCATTAAAAATCATAAAAAAAAGTATAAAAGTTATTTATTTGGGAAAATATCACAAAATTTTTAATTCACATTCAAAACACTGAATTCAGATCACACCTTAAGAAGTGATGCAAATTCATTGCAACGGTTGTTGAAACGGTGGACATTCGTTCTATGACAAGTTCATATTACATTCATCGCTTCTCCGCCAATTTTGTACCACTTCCAGACCCAAAAGAAACTTTTTTACTTCTTTTTTGGCGACGCTTTTTTGCAGCATTATTAAGATATTAATTTATGAAAGAATAGTTCTAATATCAATTACTATTTTTTATTCAACTAAATCATAAGTTAAACCACAGCTTTATTTCATAAATATCAGACCTCTAACACAACCCAAGTAATACGATTGTGCATGAAAGTCTTTAGTGGAACTTTGTGCGTTGTACGAGTATATACTTGTTTAATTTTTATAAAAATGTAAAATCGTAAATAGGTTTTCAAATTCTGGGGGGGGGGGGGGGTCTAAGCCCCCTCCCCAGAGGCCTTCCTACGCTTATGACGACGTGTTGAAGGCAAACAAATTAATTTGAAAATATAATCTGACCCCCTACGATATTTAGGTTAGGTTGTAGTGCCAACAAGGACTTTCCCACATATAGTCCAACAAACAAAGAGCTTCCAAAATAGTATTTAGGATCGTCAAAGCAGCTTTCAAGAGTGGACTGAGTCATAAACTGGTCATTCGGAAGTTTTGCAAATAGCAAATGAATTTAACATGGACTTGACATGGAACGGAAATACTTCGTTCTTGGACCCTTCGCATTATTTTAAAAGTTAAGCCGTGGAAGTTTATTCGAACGAAAGAAATAAAAACAAGTATATACAGCACTAAGTTCGGCCGGGCCGAATCTTAAATACCCACCATCATGAACCAAATATTAGGGTTTCCTTTGAAATTTCAGGAGGGCTTGAGGATATTCCCGAAGATAAATTTAAAGATTTCACCTATGAGGTCTATATCAGATTCTGGATTTTATATAACCATTTTTGTTTGAGTTTTAGAGGAATCTGGAAATTTTACATTGAATTTCAAGCAATTTTCATGATCAGTGCGCCTTCTTCACCCTCAAGAAGTGCAGTCGGTCTAAATACCAGAATATTTACAATTTTAGGCAAATCAGATAAAAACTACGGTTTTTAGAAACCCAAGGATTTAAATCGGGAGATCGTTCTTATGGGGGCTATACTAAAATATGGACCGATACTCACCGTTTTCGGCACACCTCTTTATGACCCGAAAATACCTCTAGATTTCCAATTTCAGGCAAATAGGATAAAAACTTCGGATTCTAGAAGCCCAAGAAGTAAAATCGGGAAATCGGTCTATATGGGGGCCATACCAAAATATGGACCGATACTCACCATTTTCAGCACACCTCTTTATGGTCCTAAAATACCTCCAGATTTCCAATTTCAGACAAATTGGATAAAAAATACGGTTTCTATAAGCCCAAGACCCCAAATCGGGAGATCGGTCTATATGGGGGCCATACCAAAATATGGACCGACACTGACAATTTTTGGCACACGTATTTGTGGTCATACAATACCTCTAGATTTCCAATTTCAGGTAAATTGAATAAAAACTGCGGTTTCTATAAGCCCAAGAAGTAAAATCGGGAGATCGGTCTATATGGGGCTATACCAAAACATGGACCGATACTCAGCATTTTTGGCACACCTCTTTATGGTCATAAAATACTTCTAGATTTCAAATTTCAGGCAAATTGGATAAAAACTACGATTTCTATAAGCCCAAGACCCCAAATCGGGATGTCGTTTTATATGGGGAACATACCAAAACATGGACCGATATTCACAATTTTTGGCACACATATTTGTGGTACTACAATACCTCTAGATTTCCAATTTCAGGTAAATTGAATAAAAACTGCGGTTTCTATAAGCCCAAGAAGTAAAATCGGGAGATCGGTCTATATGGGGGCCATACCAAAACATGGACCGATACTCACCATTTTTGGCACACCTCTTTATGGTCATAAAATACTTCTAGATTTCAAATTTCAGCAAATTGGATAAAAACTACGATTTCTATAAGTCCAAGACCCCAAATCGGGAGGTCGGTTTATATGGGGACTATATCAAAACCCGGACCGATATAGCCCATCTTCGAATTTGACCTGCCTGCAGACAAAAGATGAGTTTGTGCAAAATTTCAGCACGATTGCTTCATTATTGAAGACTGTAGCGTGATTACAACAGACAGACTGACAGACAGACGGACATCGTTATATCGTCTTAGAATTTCTCCCTGATCAAGAATATATATATATATATATATATATATATATATATATATATATATATATATATATATATATATATATATATATATATATATATATATATATATATATATATATATATATATATATATATATATATATATATATATATATATATATATATATATATATATATATATATATATATATATATATATATATATATATATATATATATATATATATATATATATAATATATATATATATATATATGTATATATATATATATATATAATATATATTATATATATAATATATAATATATATTAAAAAATCCAATTTACAACAGATACTTCAAAGTCACAAATGTTTTCTTAATTCCCAAAAAAAAACTTTAAACCAACTATGCAAAATCCTCAAAATAAGTCTTAGGTTATACTTGAAGTGTTTTAATATTAAATCTAAACATTCAATATTTCATTTAATTTAAGGACGAATTCCTTGAATCAAATATGTTTTTCTTTGCCTTAAGGAAAATTAGTCTTAGTTCGAAGATATAAGACTTTATCAGAGAAGCGCATATTTTCAAAATTTGGGTTCTAAATTTAATAAAATAATTTTTGAAACCAAGATCGAAGACATTATTTTAAATAAAATTTCATTATTTAAATAAAGTTGTTCTTTATATTGTGTAAATTACGCATCCTAAAATTTAGGATGTGTAATCTTTAATACCAAGTAAATATTTTTTTTTCAGTGTTGGCACCATGTAAGGAATTCTCGGCCACAAACGCCATTGAACATTTCTTCCAATTACTTTAAAGAAAATTTGTAAATTTTTTAATTTTGTAAATCCTTCTAAAAGGAACTTCCATGGAAGTGAAAAGGCTAAACGACACAGGTTTAAAACCCCACTGGAATGAAATTTTTAATTTTATTTCCATTGTTTCTTATTTGATTTTATATTCTTTCTGCGTAAGTTAAAACTCTGAAATTTAATTTTAAACTTGTTCAAAAGAACTTCATCAGAAGGTGGAAAAATGTTAGATTATCCCGGGATGCAGATGAAACAAAAACAGTTTGTGGAACAGCTTACAATTGTTTTTTTTTTTCGTTTTATGGGAAGTACTCGTAGTGCATATTTGGATCATCTCCTCAATGAATTTTACATGGGCTTGTCATGGGGCAGAAGTACACCGTTTTCAGATTCCTTGATAGCGCATATTAAAAATTAGGTAATTTGTGAAATGTTTTAGAATTTATTCCGAAAAGAATTTTAGAATTTATTAAAACAAAAATATGTGAATCGTAGGATTGTCCATTGCCAGCTACACTCAAAAAAAGTTTACTTGGATCCAAAGATTTTGACCTTCCTTTAAGGATTTTGGTATTGATTCCGAGCCAAAGATGCTGCTTCTTTAAAATAAAGACATTTTTTACAGACCTCCCTGGCTTTAAATCTAGGATCGATAAAATTATAATTGGATACAGATCTCATTCATCGAATTTTTATTCTCTGTTTGCGATATATTAATAAAATTATTCATATATATATATATATATATATATATATATATATATATATATATATATATATATATATATATATATATATATATATATATATATATATATATATATATATATATATATATATATATATATATATATATATATATATATATATATATATATATATATATATATATATATATATATATATATATATATATATATATATATATATATATATATATATATATATATATATATATATATATATATATATATATATATATATATATATATATATATATATATATATATATATACTTCATATAGTCGGAAATCGATATTTCGATGTGTTACAAACGGAATGACAAACTTATTATACCCCCGTCACCATTCTATGGTGGTGGGTATAAAAACAACAAAAAAGCCACAAATTTTAGTCTTTATTTTTATGTTTTGTAACACTTATATATTCCTCTTATCAATTTTTACAATTTGACGGTTTCGTTCCGACCGAGGGTTCACTAAAAAAGAAGTTACTTGGATCCAATGGTTTTGACCTTCCTTTAAGGATTTTGGGATTGATTCCGAACCAAAGATGCGGCTTCTTTAAAATAAGGACATTTTAGCGACCTATCTGGCTTCAAATCTAGGATCAATAAAATTAAAATTAGGATACAGATCTCATTTATTGAATTGTCATTCTTCATTTTCATTCTCTTTTTCCCGGAATATTAAAAAAAGCTATTCACGTGCAAACAAGTGCCAGCTTAAAAATCCAATTTACAACAGATACTTCAAAGTCACAAATGTTTTCTTAATTCCCAAAAAAAAACTTTAAACCAACTATGCAAAATCCTCAAAATAAGTCTTAGGTTATACTTGAAGTGTTTTAATATTAAATCTAAACATTCAATATTTCATTTAATTTAAGGACGAATTCCTTGAATCAAATATGTTTTTCTTTGCCTTAAGGAAAATTAGTCTTAGTTCGAAGATATAAGACTTTATCAGAGAAGCGCATATTTTCAAAATTTGGGTTCTAAATTTAATAAAATAATTTTTGAAACCAAGATCGAAGACATTATTTTAAATAAAATTTCATTATTTTAAATAAAGTTGTTCTTTATATTGTGTAAATTACGCATCCTAAAATTTAGGATGTGTAATCTTTAATACCAAGTAAATATTTTTTTTTCAGTGTTGGCACCATGTAAGGAATTCTCGGCCACAAACGCCATTGAACATTTCTTCCAATTACTTTAAAGAAAATTTGTAAATTTTTTAATTTTGTAAATCCTTCTAAAAGGAACTTCCATGGAAGTGAAAAGGCTAAACGACACAGGTTTAAAACCCCACTGGAATGAAATTTTTAATTTTATTTCCATTGTTTCTTATTTGATTTTATATTCTTTCTGCGTAAGTTAAAACTCTGAAATTTAATTTTAAACTTGTTCAAAAGAACTTCATCAGAAGGTGGAAAAATGTTAGATTATCCCGGGATGCAGATGAAACAAAAACAGTTTGTGGAACAGCTTACAATTGTTTTTTTTTTCGTTTTATGGGAAGTACTCGTAGTGCATATTTGGATCATCTCCTCAATAATTTTTACATGGGCTTGTCATGGGGCAGAAGTACACCGTTTTCAGATTCCTTGATAGCGCATATTAAAAATTAGGTAATTTGTGAAATGTTTTAGAATTTATTCCGAAAAGAATTTTAGAATTTATTAAAACAAAAATATGTGAATCGTAGGATTGTCCATTGCCAGCTACACTCAAAAAAAGTTTACTTGGATCCAAAGATTTTGACCTTCCTTTAAGGATTTTGGTATTGATTCCGAGCCAAAGATGCTGCTTCTTTAAAATAAAGACATTTTTTACAGACCTCCCTGGCTTTAAATCTAGGATCGATAAAATTATAATTGGATACAGATCTCATTCATCGAATTTTTATTCTCTGTTTGCGATATATTAATAAAATTATTCATGTACAAACAAATTCCAATTTCAAAATCCAAATTATACCAAGTACTTCAAAGTAAAAACTGTTTTCTTAATTCTAAAAAAAAAAACTATAAACCAAAGATGCAAATCCTTAAAATAAGTCTCAGCCTATATTTGAAGCGTTTTTATCTTAAATTTAAAAATTCAATATGTAAATTTAAAAATTCAATATGTAAATTTAAAAATTCAATATGTCAGAAATCGTCTTTAACTCGATTTCTTTAAATTAAAAATGTTTTTCTTTATTTTAAGGAACATTTGCCTTAATTCAAAGATCTACAACTTCAACAGAGGGACGCAAAATTTTGAAGCAAGGATTATAAACTTTCTTTTAATTAAAATGTCATTATTTTAAAGAATTTTGTCCTTAGCGTAAATTTCGAGTCCTAAAATTTAAGTTGAATAATCTTCCATATTATGTCAATATTTTTTTCAGAGTACTGCGACAAAAAACGACACGAAAGTGCTGATCAGCCAGTTCATGGGTCATCGATCGGAACAAGTGATAATCAGAAGGAGCAATGTAGACTGAAAAAATATTGTCGTGAGGCCAAAGATTTCATGACCTTAATATACGAATTTTGTTTAGCATAAAAGACACATTTCTCTTTTTTCCATGTCCAAAAGTCGATACACTTTTCAATGAAGTCGTTTTGTTCTTATAGTTAAGTGTTTCGACTTAAATTTGGGTATCGTAACTTGTGTAAATAATAAATCTTTGGAAACGGGTATGCGTTTTTGTTTCAGTGCATTTATACACTCAAAAGACAGTGAATTCACCAGGAGGCAAAATTTTGGTTGATGGAAACGGACATGCGTTTTTCCAGTGCATTAAATATACTCAAAAGGTAATGAACCCACCAGGAAGGAACATTTTGGTTGATTTCAGTTAATTTTAGAAATTCTTAACTAATCTGTATTACAAACGCAGATGTCACGCCGATTTCACAAAAATAAGTAAATATTTTTCGACAAATTCAAGCAACTTTATTATACATATTTTTTTCACTTCAAAGAAAATTTCGCATTTTTGAAGGATAAAATTCGAGTTCAAAATTGCAAAAATGTTTTTAGTACCATACTAAGATCAAGATGGGAGCACTATTGGTAAAATTTACAAATTTTAAGAAATTCTGAACTAAGCAAACCTCGAGCAAAATATCTCTTGGATAAGAATTTTAAAAATTAAACACTAAAAGTAGATTGAACTGCTGGACAGATAGATGTGGAACGTATTCAAAATACTTGAAAGCTCTCAATTGATCATGAGGCAGACAATGTAACACCACTGATTTCTACTAAAAAGCCAAAAATTAACAGTTTTGAACAAATACATGTAAATCAGGGATCCGGAGCGGAGCGGAGCGGAGCGTGGAGCGGAGCGGAGCAAGCCCCTTTTTAGCCGGAGCGGGAGCGGAGCGGGAGCGGCATTTCTAAAATCCGGAGCGGAGCGGGAGCGGAGCGGTTTCCAAATGAAAAACCGCTCCGCTCCGAATAAAATATTACTTGAATGAAATGTGTAACTTTGAAATTACACTGTGTAGGTAATTTCAAATTTAGCCAGTACTTAGCGTAGTGTGAGCAAACGTTTAAAATGTACGATATGTATTTTTGTACGTACGTACATTGGGGAAAACACAACGTGTTTTTTTAGTAATTGTTTTCAAAAACGGCAAATGTCAAAATATATCTCTAGTATGTGTTGTAAAAGTAACAACAGTACTTTCGACCAATTTCATCCCGTATTACTACAAAGATGTTTGTAATGAACGACAAATAAATGCAATTAAACGATCTTATTTATATTTATTTTTTTAGTTTTCTACACTGAAAAAAATATTGTCGTGAAGTCAAAGATTCCATGTCCTTAGAATAAGAATGTAAATTTTGTTTAACATGGAAGACGCATTTCTCTAAAATAACGTTTTTTTTCTTGTCCAAAAGGCAATAAACTTTTGAATGAAGTTGTAATGTCCTTATAATTAAGTGATTTTACTTAAAAATGTGTATCATAACATGAAAGATAAAATTTTTGAGGTAAGGTCAAAGTGACTTTAATAATTAAGAAAAATTCTTTAAAATTAATAAAATTGTCTTTAAATTTGTTTCCTTTTTGCATCTTGCCTACAAAGCAAAAAATCGTTAAAAATAAGACATGTTTTTCAACACTTTATTTTAAAGACGCTTTTTACTTGAAACATAGCATAATTTCTACTGGAAGTCGAGTCTTAATATGGAAAAAAATAACTCGTTAACTCGTTTTTAAAGGATTTTGATAACAACTGACGAAAAAAATCTAAAAAAATGAAAAATTAACATTTGCTTCCTAGAAGCAAGTACATAACCCCCAAATTTAAAAGAGAATTACGTCTTTAAAGTATCCTTACTGTTAAAGTAAAGACAAAATCTTTGGAACCGGGCATGCTTTTTTCAGTGTAAGGACATTCATATTGCTTTACTATATCCTAGCATTCTCTTGTTTCTGATATTAGTTCTCGAAAATTTTATTAAAATTATGGATAGTTTAAATTTTGGTTGAAAAATGTGCGCATATACATTTATTATACAATAAAGGGGAAAAAAGCGAAATTAGGTAACACTAGATCTGAGTAAGAATATTCGTAGGTATACCACGGACTGATGTCGATGGAGGTTGTTGCAAACATAAACATACACACACACACATTACAAATATAACAAAACCTCTTCTCTACGTCTGTTGCAAAACAAAAACAAGTAAGGAAAGTCTAAAGTCGGGCGGGACCGACTATATTATACCCTGCACCACTTTGTAGATCTAAATTTTCGATACCATATCACATCCGTCAAAAGTGTTGGGGGCTATATATAAAGGTTTGTCCCAAATACATACATTTAAATATCACTCGATTTGGACAGAATTTGATAGACTTCTACAAAATCTATAGACTCAAAATTTAAGTCGTCTAATGCACTAGGGTGGAACACAATGTTAGTAAAAAAATATGGGAAACATTTAAATCTGAAGCAATTTTAAGGAAACTTCGCAAAAGTTTATTTATGATTTATCGCTCGATATATATGTATTAGAAGTTTAGGAAAATTAGAGTCATTTTTACAACTTTTCGACTAAGCAGTGGCGATTTTACAAGGAAAATGTTGGCCTCTGTGGGCAAATGAGTGTAAATCGGGCGAAAGCTATATATGGGAGCTATATCTAAATCTGAACCGATTTGGCTGATATTTTGCAAGTTTTTCGAGACTCATAAAATATTCGGATGTACGGAATTTGAGGAAGATCGGTTGATATACACGCCAATTATGACCAAATCGGTGAAAAATATATATGGCAGCTATATCTAAATCTGCACCGATTTTTTCCAAAATCAATAGGGATCGTCTTTGAGCTGAAACAGGACCCTATACCAAATTTTAGGACAATCGGACTAAAACTGCGAGCTGTACTTTGCACACAAAAATACATCAACAGACAGATAGACGGACAGACAGACGGACATCACTAAATCGACTCAGAATTTAATTCTAAAACGATCGGTATACTAAGCGATGGGTCTCAGACTTTTCCTTCTTGGCGTTACATACAAATGCACAAACTTATTATACCCTGTACCACAGTAGTGGTGAAGGGTATAAAAACTTTCGGAGAGTAGTTACTTCTACTCTGTGTATAGACTTTCAATTCCAATCAGCGTTGCCGTTTTGGAGCGATCGGACCAAAATTGGTCCAAAAGATTTCTAATTTTTAAATTTGGTCCGATGGTCAGACCAAACAGAATTTGGTCCATTTTCATAAATTTGGTTTCTATCACATATTAAATAGTAGATGGTGCACCGCAAAGAATATTGTCGGGAGGCCAAATATTTCACATGCTTAAAATACGAATTTTGCTTAGAATAGAAGACGTATTTCTCTGAAAAAAAGTTTTTCCTTGTCTAAAAGTCTCTAAACTTTTCAATGAAGTCTGTTTATCCTTATAGCTAAGTGATTCGACATAAAAATGTGTATCCTAACATGAATGCAAATTTCGTTTTAATGAAGTCAAAATGGATTTAATATTTCTGAAAAAATCTTCAAAATTAATAAAATGTTTCAACACATTGTTTTAAAGTCATTATACCCTAAACCACATAGTGGTTAGGGTATAATAAGTTTGATCTGAAAAAAAATGTGCCTACAAGAAATATTGATTTTAGACCCCATAAAATATATACCGATCGACTCAGAATCACCTCCTGAGTCGATCTAGCGCTTGGTGTCCGTCCGTCCATCCGTCCGTCTGTCCATGTATTTGTTGTTCACAGGATTTCGGTCGCAATTATTAACCGATTTTGATGAAATTTGGTACAGGGAGTTTTTTTGGGCACAAGGACGAACGTTATTGAATTTTGAAGAAATCGGATCAAATTTAGATATAGCTCCCATATATATGTATTGCCCGATTTCGACAAATGGGGTCACGTTGCACTTTTTTACTAACCGATCGTCGTCAAATTTAGCACAAAATAATCTTCTGTATCACCCTTTAAGTCTGAAAATTTCATCGAAATCGGTTAAGATTTAGATATAGGTCCCATATATATGTATCGCCCGATTTTGCCAAATTAGGTCATAAAACCCTTATTTATCAACCGATCTTACTCAAAGTTGGCGAAATGTAATCTTCTATAGCACTGACTATATGTGCAAAATCGGTTCAGATTTAGCTATAGCTCCCATATATGTACCGCCCGATCTTTCTAAATAAAATAAAACTCAATTGAACAAATAATGCAATGTTTGTACTATAATTTTCTCGAAGAGGAGCGGAGCGGAGCGTGGAGCGGAGCGGAGCGATTTTTTTTTTCTCGGAGCGGAGCGTGGAGCGGAGCGGTTTTTTTTTCTCCGGAGCGGGAGCGGAGCGGAGCGAAAAAAATGGACCGCTCCGGATCCCTGATGTAAATCGCTGCATTTCTGTGCAGAAAATGTCATGTGCAAAATAAAAATATAAATATTGGTAATCTTCAATATATTCTCCATCAATCACAGCATAATCAACAAAAGCGGAGGGATTTCCCAAAATTTAATAAAACTTTCGGGCCACGAAAAAAACCTATCCATTAAATTTAATTTTTCAACTCCACCTTTTGATTCTCATAAAAATTAATTCTCATGGCAAATTACGATAAAAGGTCTACTCCAACAACAATAACTTCAAGAGGCTGTTAATGAATAAAAAAACAGCGTTTTCAACAATACCACTTTGGCGTTAATAGTTTAATAAACCTTTTCTTTCTCCAAAATCCCTGGTCGCTGATGGTTGCTTTAAGCGACATATTGGGCATCCATACAAGAACTATGACGATGATGATGATGAGCAGTCAATCGAAGACGATGAGGAACTGCTTTGTAAAAATAGATTCAAAACCAAAAAGGCAAAGTTATAGAGAAACTCTTTGAACGCCGACATCAATCAAATTTGACTTTCAATTTCTTTACTTGGAGCTTCTGTAATTACCATCAAAGTACGTGTGTAGTAAGCATTACCATGATGAAATGGCGTTTTGTATTGTGTTCACCGTTTTCAGGCGTTCGAAGCTGCTTAACCTGATGAGGATGATGACGATGAAGACGACAATAGCGACAAAGGTAACAACCGCCGACCAAATATGTGAAGTACTTTTTGCAGAAAAATTTACTATAATCCAGGTAGTATATTAATTTCTTCATTTGAAATGAAGGACTTCAAAGAAAATTTCCTATGGGAAATTTTCCAAGTAAAAACTTTTGACTGAAATAGAACTATAGAATTTTTTGAAAAAAATTCCAATAACAATGAAATTTTGAAAACATTTTTTGTAGAAATGAAATTTAGACAAAATTTCTTGTAGATATGAAATTTTGACAAAAGTTCCTACAGAAATGAAATTTTGAGAAAATTTCCTATAGAAACTAAAATTAGACAAAATGTCCTATAAAAATGAAATTTTGAGAAAATTTCCTATAGAAACTAAAATTAGGCAAAATTTCCTATAGAAATGAAATTTTGACAAAATTTCCAATAGAAATGAAATTTTGACAAAATTTCCTATAGAAATCAAATTTTCTATAGAAATGAAATTTTGAACAAATGAAATTTTGACAACATTTTGTATAAAAATTAAATTATGACAAAATTTCCGATAGAAATTAGATTTTGACAAAATTTTCTATAAAAATTAAATTATGACCAAATTTCCTATAGAAATGAAATTTTGACAAAATTTCCGATAGAAATGAAATTCTAAAGAAATAAAATTTTGACAAAATTTCCAATAGAAATGAAATTCTAAAGAAATGAAATTTTGATAAAATTTCCAATAGAAATTAGATTTTGACAAGATTTCCTATAGAAATTAAATTTTGACAAGATTTCCTATAGAAATGAAATTTTGACAAAATTTCCTATAAAAATGACGTTTTGACAAAATTTCCTGTAGAAATGCAATTTTGATAAAATTTCCTATAGAAATGAAATTTTGACAAAATTTCCTATGCAATTGAAATTTTGACAAAATTTCCTGTAAAAATGAAATTTTGGCAAAGTGTCCTATAGAAATGAAATTTTGACAAAATTACAAATAGAAATGAAATTTTCTATAAAAATGAAATTATGACAAAATTTCCTATAGAAATGAAATTTTTACAAAATTTTCTATAAAAATGAAATTATGACAAAATTTCCTATAGAAATGAAATTTTACAAAATTTTCTATAAAAATGAAATTATGACAAAATTTCCTATCGAAATGAAATTATGACAAAATTTCCTATAGAAATGAAATTTTGACAAAATTTCCTATAGAAATGACATTTTTACAAAATTTTCTATAAAAATGAAATTATGACAAAATTTCCTATAGAAATGAAATTTTTACAAAATTTTCTATAAAAATGAAATTATGACAAAATTTCCTATAGAAATGAAATTTTGATAAAATTTCCTATAGAAATGAAATTTTGATAAAATTTCAAATAAAAATTAAATTTCGACAAAATTTCCTATAGAAATGAAATTTTGACAAAATATCCTATAGAAATGAAATTTTTACAAAATTTCCTATAGAAATGAAATTTTGACAAAACAAAACTACAGAAATGAAATTTTGACAAAACTTCCTACAGAAATGAAATTTTGACAAAATTCCTTAAAGAAATGAAATTTTAATAAAATTCCCATAGAAATGAAATTTTGAGAAAATTTCCTATAGAATTGACATTTTGAGGAAACCTCCTATAAAAATGACATTTTGATACAAATTTTCAATAGGAATAAAATTTTAACAAAATTCCTATATAAATGAAATTATGACAAAATTTCCTATATGAATGAAATTTTGATTAAATATCATTTAGAAATTAATTTTTTTTTTAAATTTCTAATAGAAATTTCCTATAGAAATGATAAGCCGAGTCCGAACGGCGTTCCACATTGCAGTGAAACCACTTAGAGAAGCTTTGAAACCTTCAGAAAAGTTACCAGCATTACTAAATTGGGATAATCCACCGCTGAAAAACTTTTTGGTGTCTGGTCTGGAATCGAACCCACGACATTGTGTATGCAAAGCGGGCATGCTAACCATTGCACCACGGTGGCTCCCAAAAATTTTGACAAATCTTCCTATAGAAATGAAATATGCAAAATTTCCTTTTGAAATGAAACTTGACAAAATTTCCATTAAAGATGAAATTTTGAAAAAATGTCCCATAGAAATGAAATTTTGACAAGATTTCCTATAGAAATGAAATTTTGAAAAAATTTCCTATAGAAATTAAATTTTGACAAGATTTCCTATAGAAATGAAAATTTTGAGAAATTTTCCTATGTTTTTATTCCTGGGAAGGGTATTCAAAATTCTTCTCGAATCCAGTTATGGATGAGATGGATATTTAATATTCTTGCTTGCCAAAAAGCGTCATTGTTGTTATTGTACCATAAGTTATTGATGTTGTTGAGAGTTTGAAAATCATGTTGCCAATGTTGATGGCAATTTTGCTATGCTGTTGTTGCTGTTATTGGTGGTGTTGATGCTGCGTATATGGTGTTATCTTTTGATTTCATCTTTAATCTAGACAAGATGACGTTTAACTTAACAGTTTTTTCTGGTGCTGGAGGTAATAACTACAGCTCCTTTAGCTGTCGCAGTTTAGGCCATATAGCCTTTTATGTTGTATTCATCGTTTACATTTTTTGAGTTGTTAATTTTTTTTTTGTTGTCCACCGTCCGCTGATGTAAAGATGACCAAACAAAATTTTCAATTTTGTGATCGTAAGATTTTGAAAAAAAACGCACAAAACGAAAACAACATCGGATGTTTCAAAAGATACCGCCGCTTTTGCTGGTCAATGGATGAATAAGCAAATTATGCTTCAAACATAAATGAGAAATTTATTCTACTTTGCTGGCACACAACACAGCCTCCGAAATGGATGAGTCCATTTGGCGAAAAACTCATGGTTTTCTTGATGTCCCAAAAAAAGTGAATGACTGAATATCTTCCTTTGTGATTGACACAGCAAATTTTCTCAGTTTATTGGCATCAACCAAAGACAGGTGCGTCAGCAGTTCCCACCCTCTCGTATCGTTTGGAATCTAACGCCAATGACATGTGGTTCCTTTTATTGGGGGCCATTTAGGGGGAATTATGAGAAAAATTGTGGGTTTATAATCAATTATCTATAGAGTGAAGTTAAAAAAACGATCTTTTTTAGAAGAAATTATTTGAGATGATATTAATTTCCATTTTATTTTTGCATAAGACGGAACTCTTTAACATTGAATTTGGCATACATAGATATTGTCGGAGATATATGACGTCAGCATGAACTTTTCGTATATGTCACACAAATTTTTTTTCTAATTCAATCACGAAATTAATTGATCCAATTAATTATACCCTCCACCATTGGTATATTAACTTTGTTATTCCGTTCGTAACACGTCGAAATATTGCTCTAAGACCCCATAACGTATATATATTCTGGGTCGTGGTGAAATTCTGAGTCGATCTAAGCATGTCCGTCCGTCTGTTGAAATCACGCTAACTTCCGAACGAAACAAGCTTTCGACTTCAAACTTAGCACAAGTAGTTGTTAATGATGTAGGTCGGATGCTATTGCAAATGGGCCACATCGGGCCACTTTTACGTATAGCCCCCATGTAAACGGACCCCCAGATTTGGCTTGCGGAGCCTATAAGAGTAGCATATTTCATCCGATCTGGCTGAAATTTGGTACATGGTCTCTAACAACCTTGCAAAAATTGGTCCATATCGGTCCATAATTATATATGGCCCCCTTATAAACCGATCCCCAGATCTGAACTCCGGAGCCTCTTAGAGGAGCAAAATTCATCCGATCCGGTTGAAATTTGGTATGTGGTGTTAGTATATGGTCTCTAACAACCATGCAAAAATTTGTCCATATCGGTCCATAAATATATATAGCCCGCATATAAATCGATCCCCAGATTTGGTTTGCAGATCCTCTAAGAGCACAAAATTTCATCTGATCCGTTTGAAATTTTATCCGATCCGGCTTAAATTTGGTTCGTGGCGTTAGTATATGGTCTCTAAGAACCATGCAAAAATTGGTCCATATCTGTCCATAATTATATATAGTCCCCATATAAACCAATCCCCAGATTTGGCTTGCGTAGCCTCTAAGAGAAGCAAATTTTATCCGATCCGGCTGAAATTTGGTACATGGTGCTAGTATAGGGTCTCTAACAAACATGCAAAAACTGGTCCACGCCGGTCTTAATTATATATAACCCCCATTTAAACCGATCCCCAGATTTGACCTCCGGAGCTATTGGAGGAGCAAAATTCATCCGACCCGGTTGAAATTTGGTACGTGCTGAAATTTATTATGTTATATTGTGCTAGTAACCATGCCAAAATTGGTCCATATCGGTCTATAGTTATATATAGCCGTTCCCCAAAAATAATATACCAAAATTTTATTTCTATAGAATTTTTTTTTCAAAATTTTATTGCTATAGAAAATTTTTGTCAAAATTTTATTTCTATAGAAAATTTTGTCAAACTGAATTATTTATGTATTTATTCGGCCTTTTTTTGTTTAATATGTACCCCGTATGGACTAACATACAATTGATAAGACGGTGTTAAGAAGTTTTAAGATACCTTGCAATCGACAAGTGGTACCGCAAACCAACTAATTCGATTGTGGATGACAGTCTTTGGTACAAGTTTCTATGCAATCCACGGGAGGGTACATAAGATTCGGGCTGACCGAACTTACGGCCGTATATACTTGTTTTAATTTTGTTTATAAATTCGTAACCATTACGTTTTCAGATCATGAATGCTGGTTGTTGTTTCGACAACGTATGGTGTCATTTTTACGTTGTCAAATTGACCCCATATGTTCTCAGTTTGACAACACATGTGTGTTGATTCACTTTCATGAACGGATCGTTTCGAAATGACCACGCCGTTCATGATTTTTTCTATGGGTGTAGTTGACGCGTGCTGAGTCCTATTGGAATGTCCATGTTCTCCCTTAACACTGTCGGAATGGGGAACCTCCTTTCTATAGCCAAGTTCCAACAGCGGTTCACATCGTGGTGAAACCACTTAGAAAAGCTCTCAGAAATGTCTCCAGCATTACTGAGAGGGGATAATCCATCGCTGAAAAATCTTTTGGCGTTTCGTCGACGCTGGGGTTGAGGCAAACATTGCACCTTTTTTCGATAGTATTCGGCATTTATTTTGACCCAACAAATACTATTGGCTTGGTTTGAGTTCTGGTGGCCAAACGAAGTGTAATTTTCAACTGACCTTTTTGGTAACTAGACCCGATCATTTTGTTTATTCACAAACTGTTCAATCTGTAATAGATTTTCATAGGAGAAAACCAAATTCAGTAACTTGCCGCTTTCATGCAAGCGAAACTACTCCTTGGCGCTTTTTTTTGTCCCTATTAGAATATAGTCAAACCTTAGCCCTTATTCCATTGTTTGGGTTGATACTTTGAATTTTCAATTCATTTCCGCATAATGATCTAATTAGAATTCAATATCAAAAACTACTATCGAAACCTAGCTAGGCCTATAACATTTAAATAAATGACCCTGGTCGTTTTTTATATAATTCACATTATTAATGATATTTTGGTAAATTTGTATTTTCGATTATATTCTCATTAATTTGATTAATTTGTATAGTATTTTAATTATAGCAAGTTGTCATGTTTTATGTGGTTGTTGGTATTATTGTTGCTGATGGAGAATTATTAATACGATTATATTTAGTCCATTGTGAAGTGACACTATTGCCTTTAGTTGTTCTGTATCTTCTGTTTCTGACATATTTGCTATCTCAATTCATTGTTCCGAAGGGGTTACGACTCTCACATATTGTCAGCTTGATTAATGATCGTTGACAGATGTTGTTGATTCGTTGCTTAGTAGGTTGCCTGGTGAGCTAGTTGATTGGTTGGGTATCGTGTTTGAGGAAACATCTTAATCAATTTCGAATGGGAAAATTATGTTCGAATATGTGATGTGGTCTTCCCCCTCCTTGACTAAACCATATGTATCAATGTAACATATAAATATTTCTATTAATTGATTAGTTTTCTTCAATGTGACTCCATTGACATTAATCATAAGAACGACTAAAAAACAATTTTTAATTAAGATATTGATGCAATATGATGAAGTTAATAATAATTATTGACAGATGTTGTAAATAACTCAAAATATGTAAATTTTTACTGAAAAGCCAGAGTTTTATAGGTAATCAATCACCTGAAAGTCAAATAATTTCAATATTTAATTTTAGAGTTGGTTTGGAAACTATTCTTTAATTTTTTTGATGGAGCTTGTTGTTGTTACTAAATAAATCGATATCAAAAATTCGAGTAATTAGAGGGCAACATTTTAACCACATTGGATGAACTTTAATCCTCCAAGAGGCACTGGGGATCGGTTTATATGGGGTCTATATACAATCATGAACCGATATGAACAAATTTTTGCATGGTTGTTAGAGGGTATAAACTAAAATCGCGTATCAATCGCAACTCAAATCTTGGGGGCTATATAATTATGGACCATTTTCTTTATATTGGTTGTTAGAGGGCATATAATAATATCACGCACCAAATTAAAACCAGATCGGATAAAATTTGATCCTTCAAAAGCTCAGGAAGTCAAATCTGGGGATAGGTTTATATAGTGTCTAAATATAATTATGAACCGATAAGCATCAATTTTTGGTTGCTTGAAGGGCGTATACTGAAATGATGAGACTTTGCACACCCTCAAAACAAAATCGCTTCTGTAACATATACCCCAAACACATTTTGCCTCAAGCATATATATTCCCAGCAAAAACTGGGTAAGCACTAGTGATTCTTTTAGTAATACCGGTAATCAAAAAGTTACTACTTGCAGTATTACCAGGAATTTAAAAATAATAACTTACCTGTGTAGGCAAAAAGTGATTCTTCTATTAATACCGGTAATCAAAATCATATCTTGAGGTCCGGGTTCGGCTGTACAGTGGGCACCGTTAACAGTAGCGATAAGTAATGCCAAATTACATTTCAGAAAAGAAAAAAATTGCCAATAAAATATACCTTTGTTTTCTAAAGTTGTATTGTACATAATTTATATTACATAATAACATCATTGAATAGATCCATGTCGTGGAGCGTGCTATAGTGTGTTGAATTACACAACAACAGGTGTGAGTTCGCACTTTTTTGGTATCTTTATGGTAAAGAGATTATTTTTGGAGAACTGGTATGCTTGCGAAGAAGTACTTATTTTTCGACTGCTGGTATGCTTGCACGGAAGTACTTTCCTCCAATGTCATGCCCGTGTAAAAGTATTACTACTGATATATGTACGAGGAAGTTGTTACCAATTTGGCACATGCATACTTGTACTCATACCTGGTAATAGGAGTTTTTGCTGGGTTTTCAGGATTGGTCCAAAAAAAATATTGTTTGTATTGTTCAAACATATTATGTTTCACCTTAGGGCATGCATTGGTAGTAAAAAATTTTAATGAAATTTTCTTTGTGTGGATATATTTTTAAGGCGCCAATTGGTTACTTCCATTATTTTACTTGCAGCATACTCTCTAGGTCTCTCTTTCTTTATAGGCTATTTCCAAATTAATATATGTTTGCATCTAAGCATATTATATTTTATGTCCCAAACATAATATGTTCTAACATATTAACATATATGTCCCAAACATGTTATGCTAGTTTATGAACATTGTATGCTTGTACTTAAAAATATTGTGTTAAAAAATTTGAGTTACACCCAAACATATGAAAAAGAGTCTTTTTCGTCCGTGCACTTCCAATCAGCTTCGGCAGTCAAATCTTGGGTCGGTTTACATGGAGGCGTTCCTAAGATTGGTCAGATATAACCCAGTTGCAATATCGTCCAACTTACAGCAATAACAACTACTTGCAATAACAACTTTCAAGTCGTTAGCTTGTTTCGTTCGGAAGTTATCGTGATTTCAATGGGGTTCTGAGACCAATATTAGCATACATTTTATTTGTGCAGGTCAAGCTTGGATATGAGCTGTATTGGCTTATTTAGGATATAACTCCCATATAGACATAACTATCCAATTTACATCCAGCATAAAAAAAGAATTTGGAAGTTCTTCTAAAGGAGTTGATCTAACCAGGAGGGTGTTTTGATTCAAGTTTTTATAACTCGATTTTCTCTTATTTTTAAGTAATAATTTTTACTTTTTTATACCCACCACCATAGAATGGTGATGGGGGTATAATAATTTTGTCATTCCGTTTAACAATTCGAAATATCGATTTCCGACTATATAAAGTATATATATTCTTGATCAGGAAGAAATTCTAAGACGATATAAGCATGACCGTCTGTCTGATGTAATCACGCTACAGCCTTCAATAATGAATCAATCGTGCTGAAATTTTGCACAAACTCGTCTTTTGTCTGCAGGTAGGTCCAGTTCGAAGATGGGCTATATCGGTCCAAGTTTTGATATAGTCCCCATATAAACCGATCTCCCGATTTGGGGTCTTGGGCTTATAAAAACCGTAGTTTTTACCCTATTTGCCTGAAATTGGAAATCTAGAGGTATTTTAGGACCGTAAAAAGGTGTGCCGAAAATAGTGCTAATCGTTCCATGTTTTGGTATAGCCCCCATATAGACCGATCTCCCGATTTTTCTTCTTGGGCGTCTAGAAACTGTATTTTCTATCCGATTTGTCAGAAATTGAAAATCTTGAGGTATTTTAGGACCATAAATTGGTGTGTCGAAAATAGGGTGTATAGGTCCATGTTTTGGTATAGCCCCCATATAGACCGATCTCCCGACTTTAGGTTTAGGTTAGGTTATGTGGCAGCCCGATATTTCAGGTTCACTTAGACTATTCAGTCAATTGTGATACCACATTGGTGAACTTCTCTCTTATGACTGAGTGCTGCCCGATTCCATGTTAAGCTCAATGACAAGGGACCTCCTTTTTATAGCCGAGTCCGAACGGCGTTCCACATTGCAGTGAAACCATTTAGAGAAGCTTTGAAACCCTCAGAAATGTCACCAGCATTACTGAGGTGGGATAATCCACCGCTGAAAAACTTGTTGGTGTTCGGTCGAAGCAGGAATCGAACCCACGACCTTGTGTATGCAAAGCGGGCATGCTAACCATTGCACTACGGTGGCTCCTACTTTACTTCTTGGTCTTCTAGAATCCGTAGTTTTTATCCAATTTGGCAGAAATTAGAAATCTAGAGGTATCTTAGTATCATAAAGAGGTGTGGTCAATATCGGTTCATGTTTTGGTATAGCTCCTATATAGACTGATCTCCCGATTTTACTTCTTAGGCTTCTAGTTTTCTGGGCTTCTAGTTTCGTAGTTTTTAGCCAATTTGTCTGAAATTGGAATTCTAGAGGTATTTGAGGACCATTTAGAGGTGTGACGAAAATGGTGAGTATTGGTTCATGTTTTGGTATAGCACCCATATAGACCTACCTCCCGAATTTATTTCTCGGACTTCTAGAATCCGGATGACCACAAATATTATGTTTTGGTATAGACCCCACATAGACCGATCTTCCGATTTAACTCCTTGGGCTTCTAGAAACCGCAGTTTTTATACGATTTGCCCAAAAATCTAAATATACTGGTATTTTAGACCCTCAAAAATCTGTATCGAATTTATTTTTACCGGTCCATTTGGTAAGACATTGATATTGACCGATTTAACTTCTTGAGGGTACACCCAAAGAAAAAATATTTTCCTCCGGAAGGAAATTGTAGACAAACGAAATTCCCCTTTCGTATAAAGTATTTTCGTTTAGAGCAAATTAATCCGAATTTTTGATAAGCGATTCAACAATTGTCTCAAAATTAAACGTTGCTTGTCTAAAATTTCGATCCTCAGAAAAGAAAACTCTTCTTTCAATGTATAGCAGGCGTACTGATCACAAAAAATTGCTTGAAACTGAAAGTAAAATTTCCATATTTTACTCTCGTAATCATTTAAATAATGGCGATAAAAATTTACAGATTTAAGATTTCAAATCAAGGCGTTATTTCATCACATACACGATATGTTTATCATTTCTCTAAAACTAAAAAAAAATGGTTCTTATAAATCCAGAATTTGATCTAGTCTTCATAGGTAGAATCTTTAAATTTATCTTCGGGCAGCGTACTGGTTGAAGTGATTTGCTTGGGAGAATATTTGTCATCAAACCCCCTGAATTCTATATATTATATATTATCAAGTAACCCGCTACGACGATGAGTTTTCAAAGAAAACTTGATAAGTAATAAATTTTACTTTTTTTTTTGTTTCAAATATTTTAACAGCAGAGTAAGAATTAATAAAATTTATAAATTATTAAAATTTTGTCGAAGTAAATGCTTAATCCCTCCAAGTCATTCCTGACAAGAGTTAGAATGTATTACAAATCATAAAAAAAAAAAATAAAAATTATTTATTTCGTAAAATATGACAGAATTTTATCACTCGCATCCAAAACTCTGAATTCGAATCATAGCTTAAGAAGTGATGCAAATTTAGTGCAACGGCTGTTGAAATGTTGGACATCCGTCCTATAACAAGTCCCATTTCATCGCTTCTGCGCCAGTTTTGCACCACTTCTGGATCCAAAAAAATGTTCATTACTTTTTTGGCGACGCGTTTTTTGCTAGGTATGCACCTTGAGGCAATTTTATCCGATTTGCAAGAAGTTTGGTGAAACTGATGTTCTCGGGTACCTAGCACAGGGTCATTCGAAAACAAATTTGGGTTTTCCGAAACTATTTCAAGAAAATAATACTTACCCACAAAAACGATTAATTTTAGAAAATTTTAACTAAACGTTATTATAAACTCAGATGTCACGCCAATTTCGCAGTAACAAGTAAATATTTTTCGACAATTTCAAGTAATTATTTAACGTTATTATTTTTCCACTTCTAAAAGAAAATTTCGTCGTCTGAAGGAAAAAAAATGGAATTCAAAATTGCAAGACTGTTTTTAGTACCATACAAAGGTCAAGATGGTAAAATTTACAAAATTTTAAGAATTTCTTAACTATTTTGTGGGAAATGCGAATTCAGTAAATCTTTGCTTTTAATTTATCAATAATTTCCCCCTTTTTTCGTTCATATGGGGTTAATTTTTTTGAGTGTAGGTACGTATATTTATATTTCGTACACACAAAAAAATTTAATTAATTAATTTAGAAGAAAACCCGGCCCTTTGATTCGAGTGAATTCGGACTTTCATAATTTTGAAAGTTCGTTTCATATACATATTGCGTACGCATACCATGGATTTAGTTTAGTGTTTCCAAAAATTGGAAACTTTTTCTGGGATCGTGCTTTAGAAGTCCGTCCGCCTATACATATATTCGTCATTCTCACGATTGAGTTACAAATTTTTATCCGATCTTACAAAATATGCATCTTCAAAATTTTATAATATTTTTTTAAATTGAGTTTAGATTGAGATTTATATTTTTACAATAAAAAGAAAAAAACAAATAATTTCATAGCATTAACAAATATTTTCATTGGCCTCGTGAAAATGTTTCTTTTTTGATGTTAATATTAATCATCGATTAAAATTAATCCAATTTGCTGTTAAGTGTAGCAATATGTGATTATTTAAATGCAACCACTTTTGTTAATGGTCATTAGATATTTGATTTTTATAGGCATATGGTGGAAATAATTTTACGTTTTTCAAATCTACATACATCCACCCACATTCATTAAACAAACAAAAAAAAAGGAAAATCATAGAACCTTTATCAAGTTCGAATAAATGCCATATTCGGTCTTTTGTTAGTCATGCTGGTGGCATTGTTTGCTCTCTGAACGATATTAAATCGAAACTAATCGAATCTTGTTAATTTTTTATAAGACAACATTACATTCTTTGTGGCATGTGCTAACAGTTTGTGAAGTATCACGGGGGTTTTTGTGTTATTTGATTTGCTTCATTTATTTATTTCCATTTATTCTGAATGGAGCTCCTTTGAGCATGACGAACGATATGACTCAAGGTGTTGGTTGGTGGTTTTCTTGCTTTTCATTACATTTGGTGCTAATCTATATTTGACGTGTTTACACTTAGGTTTTCCATTGTGTTTTTCATTTACTTTTCCTCGGGCTGGTTTCTTGTATTTTTTTTTTTGTGGTTTGTGCTCCTTCTTTATTAGCCCAATGTCATTTAATAACATTTGTCCCCCTGTCCTGGGGAAAAACCTAAGGTTTTTTGTTCCAGCAGTTCTGGTATTAGGTGTTCTCTTGTGTTCAAACCCTTAGGGTTGGCTAACGATTCCAATCATAATTATGTGATTTTCATGCTTTTGTTAAGTAAATCATTGAAATGTGTACCCGTCATAAGACCCCCCGTCTTTTCTTGGGGGTGGAGAGGCTCTGCCACAAAATGCGATATTAATAAGGCCAAATGAGAGTGTTGGGATTTCTGTCATTCTACGATGTAAAGGCCTCCGCAATTCCAGCTCTAAAGGTTGATAAAGGCAATAGAATTATTTCATTACAATTAAAGAACCAACAATGAAATGTTCATTCAATTTTGATGTGGGCTGAAACCTGGCACAAAAGGAGTACAATTAACTTAAGATGTCTATGGAAAAAAATGGATATTAATGGAAATCAAGAATGTAAATGAATTATTTAATTTGAAGAAATTAATGGACATTTTATGTGTAATTTATTTTGTATTAATTGTTATAAAGATTGAAATTGTATTTCCAGTTTCATCATATGTTTTTGAGAAATAAGAAAAATAAAATCGGTCAGAACTACCAATTCATAACCTCCATCATAATGTGAATGGTATAATAACATTGTCATTCCATAGAAACATTGGCTTCTGACCACATGATGCTTGTGGTGAAATTCGAATCAGTTTCCTTGTATATAGGACTTGGTCAGGTTCTAATATCAGATGATCTGGCGATATTCGTATATCTTACAGGAGAAAATCACAAGGAAATTGAAGAAATTCATATAACAGGTTGGCTGATAAGTCCCCGGTCTGAAAAATGGGTGCCGCGCGAGCTCACATTTGACAAAAAACAACAACGTGTTGATGATTCTGAGCGGTGTTTGCAGCTGTTAACTCGTAATACACCCGAGTTTTTCCGTCGATATGTGACAATAGATGAAACATGGCTCCATCACTACACTCCTGAGTCCAATCGACAGTCGGCTGTGTGGACAGCGACCGGTGAACCGTCTCCGAAGCGTGGAAAAACTCAAAAGTCCGCTGGCAAAGTAATGGCCTCTGTTTTTTGGGATGCGCATGGAATAATTTTTATCGATTATCTTGAGAAGGGAAAAACCATCAATAGTGACTATTATATGGCGTTATTGGAGCGTTTGAAGGTCGAAATCGCGACAAAACGGCCCCATATGAAAAAGAAAAAAGTGTTGTTCCACCAAGACAACGCACTGTGCCGCAAGTCATTGAGAACGATGGCAAAAATTCATGAATTGGGCTTCGAATTGCTTCCCCACCCACCGTATTCTCCAGATCTGACCCCCTTCTCAGACCTCAAAAGGATGCTCACAGGGAAAAAATTTGGCTGCAATGAAGAGGTGATCGCCGAAACTGAGGCCTATTTTGAGGCAAAACCGAAGGAGTACTACCAAAATGGTATCAAAAAATTGGAAGGTCGTTATAATCGTTGTATCGCTCTTTAAGGGAACTATGTTGAATAATAAAAACGAATTTTGACAAAAAATGTGTTTTACTTTGTTAGACCGGGGACTTATCAGCCAACCTGTTAAAGCAGATGAAATGGAAAATAATTTCGTAATTGAAATATAAATAAAACACAAATAGAAAAGATAACGTTCCAAAATCGTGAACTGATGGTAACAAAATGAAACGAAACGTTAACGAAAATTCAAATCGGAATGTTCACGGTTTCGACCAAGGACGTTCACGAATTCAGGAAGTGCGTTAATTTTCATTGGCTGTTAAAAGACTCGAAATAATCGTTGGACGTTGTTACGACAATTCCTCGGTGATGCAAACAGGGCGTCGTGGTCAAAGTCGGGGTCTGAAGATTTTGCTGGACACGGAGTCAGAGTCCTGAAAATTTTGCTCGACTCTGACTCCGACTAAACCTAAATTTTAAAAACACTTTATATTTTTGTAACTAAACATTTATTTACGAAAATTTTATTCCATTGAGTTCTTCATTGGCGTATGTAATTGGCGTATGTTACAACTTCCAATAATGGAGGTTATTCTATGTTTTCTAGAAGGTTATCCACCACCATTAAATTCTATTTATAACATTTCTAAATATCGATCTCAATTTTCAATTGTTATTGATTTTATTTGTAGACTTCACGCCCATATAAACCGATCTTCCGATTTGGTTTCTTGAGCATTCAGGTTAGGTTAGTCTGCACCCAAAGAAAAAATACTTTCCTAAAGAACGAAATTTTAGACAACCAAAATTTCCCTTTGACAAAGTATTTTCATTGAGAACAAATAAACCCGAATTCATGACAAACGATGTAACAATAGTCTCTAATATTTTTTAATTGCTTTTAAAGAAACTTGTTTAGCGTCAAAAGAAATCTTCTTTTGTCTAAAATTTCATTCATCGGAAAAGACAACTCTTCTTTCAGTGTGGTTGTACTAAAATGCCTACTATTTTTACAGATATCGACTATTTATATCCTGCGCCACACTGTGGACCAGGGTATTATAAGTTATCACATATGTTTTCAACAACCAGCAGGAGACTGTCTGTGAACAAATTTCTGTGATCAACGTCTAGGTCGCAGTTTTATTTTAGTCCAATCGACTCCAAATTTGCCACAAGAATGTGTTTCGGGTCAGAATAGAACCCTATTGAGTTTGAAAAAATTAGTTCAGATTTAGATATAGCTCCCATACATCTTTCACTTATATGGCCCCAAAAGCCAGAGTTTTACTTTGATTTATAAATGTTAGATTTTAATCTTCTCTGTATGCTGCTGCATATCGTTAATATTAACTGATGAATTTATATAGGCGTCATACAGTGTGGCTGATATGTATAGCAACCAGCTTCAGCTTGCTATTATTTTGCAACTAAAGCAATCTGAAGTTATTTCTACACTCAAAAAAACGTTTACTTGGATCCAAAGATTTTGACCTTCCTTTAAGGATTCCTTTAAGATGCGGGTTCTTTAAGATAAGGACATTTTTTGCGACCTATCTGGCTTTAAATCTACACCCTCAAAAAAATCGCCTCTCTAACATATGTTCCAAACATATTTTGCAGGAAGCACATATATTATTGGATACTGCCGAAACATTAATATGTTTGTTTTATGGGAACATATTCTATTTTTGGAAGCATTTTGAGCCAAAAATATTATATGCTTGGAAGAATTTTCCCCAAAGAAGATTGTGCTCATTCCCTAACATAATTTTCACTTCCACGAAATTTTTTAGTTCTTGGCACCTTTTTCTGTAATACAAATAATGTTGAAGAAATTATTCAATTTTATAATTTTTTTAAATTTTACCTTTCGCCTGGACGGAGAATCGAACAGTTTGTAAGCCAACACACTACCACTGAGCTACGTAGCTGTTATAGTCACCAGAAGACAATTATCGGTATAAGTTACATTTATATAGCATAGTTTGCAGCGCCCACGAGCCCATGCAAACATAACATTATTTAACAGAAACATACATGTGTTGGCAACGTGGAGCAGTGGTTAGCATGTCTGCCGTACATGCAAAGGGTCGTGGGTTCAATCCCTGCGCCGACCAAACACCAATTGTTTTTTTTTAATTTACACATTTATATTTATACTATATTAAATTTTTATAATGAAACTTCGAAATGTGGGTTATTAAAGATTTACAGTCAGAAACAGTGCTTGATATAAACGAAATGGACTGAGCTTTTGGATAAAATATTATTTTTTTATTGCAAAAATAACAATTTTGTAATAAAAAACTGGTTTTGGTATAAAAGTTTGAAATTTTGGAAGGAATTCAAAAACTCTAACAAAGGAAGAACGTGGGGTCGAGTATAAACATACATAAATAATTTTATAATATACACAAATTAAATAATATTTAGACTTAAATTAAATAATATTTAGACTTAAGCATATAAAATTTTTGGCCTTATCATAAAGCAGTTTCCGAAACAGCAAATAAGCGGTTTCACAGAAATTGCTCTCTTTCGATTCTCTCGCTGTGTTAATTTGATATCTTTCGTCAACCCTCCCGGTTTTTATCTCTATTTCTTTCTCTATACTCTCTCTCTCTGTCGCTCTCTGAATAAAATATCACAACATATATATGTTTACTCGAAATTTGTAAATTTATATATGTTTACATTCACACATATAATTTTTATGAAACATGCAGCCCCAAACATAATATATTCTAACATATTAACATATGTGTTCCAAACATTTAGTGTTAGTTTGAGAACATTACATGTTTGCACTTAAATATATTGTGTTTAAAAATTGTGCCCGAAAAACATTTTGTTTATATCGAAACATATGAAAAACATATTTTTCTAACAGTGTAGGATCTATAAAATTAAAATTAGGATACAGATTTCATTTATCGAATTTTCATTCAATTTTTCGGTATATTAATAAAGCTATTCACGTATAAACAAATGCCAGTTTAACAATCCAAATTATAACGGATACTTCGAAGTAAAAAATATTTTCTTAGCTCAAAAAAAACTTTAAACCAAAGATGCTAAATCCTCAAAATAAGTCCTAGCCTATATTTGAAGCGTTTTTATCTGAAATCTAAAGTGTCAATATTTCAGTTAATTTAAGGACGATTTCTTTAAATCAAAAATGTTTTTCTTTACATTAAGGAAAATTTGCCTTAGTTTAAAGACATGCAACTTTAACGAAGGGACGCAAATTTTCAAAATTTGTGTCCTAAATTTAATGAAAACAAATTTTGCAGCAAAGATTAAAAACTTTATTTCAATTAAAATTTCATTATTTTAAAGAAATTTGTCCCTAATATTTTGTAAATTGCGCATCTTAAAATTTAGAATGCGTAATCAAAGCCACTAAAGCCAATTTAACTTTATTTTAGTTCAGGGAATTATTATGTTTGGAGAAAGTTGCCTGTATTCTAAAAATTTTTGGGCGTACGTTAGTTAAATTAACTACAAAATGGGAAATAATTATACACACATCAAGCCTAAAGAATTTACTAAATTTGTACATAAAATAATTTAGTATTTCCTTAAATTTGTGCATTTTTCTCTAAATGCGCCCATCTTGAACTTTGTACGGTAATAAAGACATTTTTGCAATTTTGAACTCCAATTTTTTCCTTGAAACTACAAAATTTTCTTTAACTTGAAAACAAAAAAATAAAATAATTGTGTCCAATAAATTTTCTTGAATTTGTCGAAAAATATTTACTGTTTAGTTAAAATTGTATACAAATAATCTAAATTTTCTTAAATTAATCAAATTTTTTTCTTCCTGGATGGTTTACTGTTTTTTCAGTGTGGGATACAGATCTAATTTTTCATTGTGAATTCACGTACAATTCCAGTTTAAAAATCCATATTATAACGGAAACTTCAAAGTAAAAAATGTTAAATTCTCAAAATAAGTCTTAGCCTATATTTGAACCGTTTTTATCTTAAATATAAAGTTTCAATCTTTCAGTTAATTTAAGATCGATTTCTTCAAATCGAAAATGTGTTTCTTTATTTTAAGTAAAAGTTGCCTTAAGGAAAATTAGGCTCTAACGGTGGGACGAAAATTTCCAAAATTTGTGTCCTAAATTTAATAGAAAAAAAAAACATTTTGAAGCAAAGATTATAAACTTTATTTTAACTAAAGTGGCATTGTTTTAAAGAAATTTATACTAAATATTTTGGAAATAGTGCATCCTAAAATTTAGGTTGCGTAATCTTGAATATCTTTAAAATCTGTTCTAGATACCTCACAGATACTTCTTCAGGATATAAATGTTGGATTTTCATCCTGAAATTCTCTGTATGTTGCTGCATATCGTTAATATTAACTGATGAATTTATATAGGCGACATACAGTGTGGCTGATATATATAGCAACCAACTTCAGCTTGCTATTATTTCTAACTAAAGCAATCTGAAGTTATTTCTAATTAGAAATAATCTGTCATAGTTCATTATACCCACCACCATAGAATGGTGACGGGGGTATAATAAGTTTGTCATTCCGTTTGTAACACATCGAAATATCGATTTCCGACTATATAAAGTATATATATTCTTGATCAGGGAGAAATTCTAAGACGATATAACGATGTCCGTCTGTCTGTCCGTCTGGCTGTCTGTCTGTTGCAATCACGATACAGTCTTCAATAATAAAGCAATCGTGCTGAAATTTTGCACAAACTCGTCTTTTGTCTGCAGGCAGGTCAGTCGAAGATGGGCTATATCGGTCCAGGTTTTGATATAGTTCCCATATAAACCGACCTCCCTATCTTGGGCTTATAGAAATCGTAGTTTTTATCCAATTTGCCTGAAATTTTAAATCTAGAGGTATTTTATGACCATAAAGAGGTGTTCCAAAAATGGTGAGTATCGGTCCATGTTTTGGTATAGCCCCCATATAGACCGATCTCCCGATTTTACTTTTGGGCTTATAGAAGCCGCAGTTTTTATTCAATTTACCTGAAATTCGAAATCTAGAGGTATTGTAGGACCACAAATACGTGTCCCAAAAATTGTGAGCATCGGTCTATATTTTGGTATAGCCCCCATATAGACCGATCACCCGATTCTACTATTTGGGCTTATAGAAACCCCATTTTTTATCCAATTTACCTGAAATTGGAAATCGAGAGGTACTTTAGAACCGTAAAGAGGTGTGCCAAAAATGGTGAGCATCGGTCCATGTTTTGGTATGGTCCCCATATAAACCGACCTCCCGATTTGGGGTCTTGGGCTTATAGAAACCGTAGTTTTTATCCAATTTGCCTGAAATTGAAAATCTAGAGATACTTGAGGACCATCAAAAGGTGTGTCGAAAATGGTCCGTATCGTTCCATGTTTTGGTATAGCCTTCATATAGACCGATCTCCCGATTTTACATGTTGGGTTTATAGAATCCGTAGTTTATATACAATTTGCCTGAAATTGGAAATTTATAGGTATTTATAGGACCATAAAGAGGTGTGCCACAAATGGTGAGTATCGGTCCATGTTTTAATATAGCCCCCATATAGACCGATATCCCGATTTTACTTCTTGGGCTTCTAGAATCCGAAGTTTTTATCCAATTTGCTTGAAATTGGAAATCTAGAGGTATTTTCGGGCCATAAAGAGGAGCCGAAAACGGTGAGTATCGGTCCATATTTTAGTATAGCCCCCATAAGAACGATCTCCCGATTTAACTCCTTGGGTTTCTAGAAACCGTAGTTTTTATCCGATTTGCCTGAAATTGTAAATATGCTCGTATTTTAGGCTCACAAAAACGTGTATCGGATTAAGTTTTTATCGGTCCATTTAGTAATGCCTCCATTTAAACCGACTTCACTTCTTGAGGGTATAGAAGGCGCACTGATCATGAAAATTGCGTGAAACTCAATGTAAAATTTCTAGATTTTACTTCTCGGGTGAAAATCTACAGATTTAAGATTTCAAATCAAGACGTTATTTTATAATTTTCTTGCACACTTACAAGAGATGTTAATGATTCATCTAAAACTCAAACAAACATGGTTCTTATAAATCCAGATTCTGATATAGTCCTCATAGGTGAAATATTTAAATTTATTTTCGGGAAGTGTCCTCAAGTCCTCAAGCCCTCCTGAAATTTTAAAGAAAACCCTGATATTTGGTTCATGGTGGTGGGCCCGGCCGAACTTACTGCTGTATATACTTGTTTTATTGTTTACAAGCTCACAAAAGCTTGCTTTATTGCTTTCAGATCTAATGTTTTCTTTGCTTTATATTTGGCTGGAAAAGAGAGTCACCGTGGTGCAATGGTTAGCATGCCCGCCTTGCATACACATGGTCGTGGGTTCGATTCCTGCGTCGACCGAACACCAAAAAGTTTTTCAGCGGTGGATTATCCCACCTCAGTAATGCTGGTGACATTTCTGAGGGTTTCTAAGCTTCACTGCAATGTGGAACGCCGTTCGGACTCGGCTATAAAAAGGAGGTCCCTTGTCATTGAGCTTAACATGGAATCGGGCAGCACTCAGTTATAAGAGAGAAGTCCACCAATGTGGTATCACAATGGACTGAATAGTCTCAGTGAGCCTGATACTTCGGACTGCCACCTAACCTAACCTAACCTTGGCTGGAAAACCAAAAGTGACTATGTTTACAGCCCTCCAGTAACATTTTTTTCTTGAAATATGTTTGGGGTGATCATATTCATTCTCTGGGTGAGGATATCATTTTCGTTTAGTAATGACGTCTCTTTAAAATGGCTCGTTGCGGACAACGTGGCTAAAATTGCTACACTGTTAGAAAAATATGTTTTTCACATGTTCCGATATAAACAAAATGTGTTTCGGGCACAATTTTTAAACACAAAATATTTTTAAGTGCGAACATGTAATGTTCCTAAACTAACACTAAATGTTTGGGACACATATGTTAATATGTTAGAATATATTATGTTTGAGGCATGAATGTTTTATAAAAATAATATGTGTGAATGCAAACATATATAAATTTGCAAATTTCGAGTAAACATATATATGTTGTGATATTTTATTCAGAGAGCGACAGAGAGAGAGAGTATAAAGAAAGAAAGAGAGAAGGAAACCGGGAGGGTTGACGAAATATATCAACATAACACAGCGAGAGAATGAAAAGAGAGCAATTTCTGTCAAACCGGTTGTACGTTGTTTCGGAAAACTGTTTTATGATAAGGTCAAAAATTTGATATGCTTAGGTCTAAGTATTATTTAATTTGAATATTAGAATGAGTATTCGGAGTAAAGAGAATAGACATTAAAAAAACAGCGTGTGTTTTCGTCTTGAGAGCAGCATTTTATATATGTGTGGACTTGTGTTTTGTTTATCATTTTGGCATTATGGACACAATTTTTTTCTTGGTTCGTTAAAAAATCGGAACGTATGCTAACCACTGCTCCACGTGGCCAACAAATGTATGTTTCTGTTAAATAATGTTATGTTTGCATGGGATCGTGGGCGCTGCAAACTATGCTATATAATATATATGTTTGCATGGGCTCGTGGGCGCTGCAAACTATGGTACATAAATATAACTTATAAGGATAATTGTCTATTGATGGTCATAACAGCTACGTAGCCCAGTGGATAGTGTGATGGCTTACAAACCGTATGTTCCTCGGTTCGATTCTCCGTCCAGGCGAAAGGTAAAGTTTAAAAAAAATTATAAAATTGCATAATTTCTTCCACATTATTTGTATTACAGAAAAAGGTGGCAAGAACTAAAAATTTCGTGGAAGTGAAAATTATGTTAGGGAATGAGCATAATCTTCGTGGGGAGAAAATTCTTCCAAGCATATAATATTTTTGGGCTCAAAATGCTTCCAAACATATAATATGTTCACATAAAACAAACATAATAATGTTTCGGCAATATCCAATAATATATGTGTTTCCTGCAAAATATGTTTGGAACATATGTTAGAGAATCGATTTTTTTTTGAGGGTGTATAAGTTTTAGGATTTAGTTTTCTTCGCAGAAAATATTTTAATAATAGAATATAATTTTGTTAATATAAAATTTGATGTTTGGAGCGAAGTATTATTTTCTATGTATGATCATTATTCAATAGTGCATATTTCAAATGAAAATGATACAAAAAAAAACGAAGCATAGCAGCAAAATAAAAAAAAAAATGTTAAAGTAATTTTCTATCCACACCTTGTTAATATGAAATTAATGACTGCATTAGACAAATTACTAAAATTGTTATAATACCACTACTACAAGGATAAAAAAACACGAACCCTAATACCATACGAGTAAGACTTAGTAGTACATTCCTATCCTATATCTATACCAAGTCTATGATATGCTAGTTTGTTAAATATAACTATGACCATGGATCCACAACTAATGGTCTAATGGAGTTTTTTTTCTTTTCTTTACGAGAATATGGCCACAAGTGCCAAAAGACACATTGATAAAGTACTAAGGGATAGACAAACGGACGGATGGACGGACCAATGCTTTAGATACTTAGTATATGTCATTGCATACAAAATACTGACACGTTCAAATAGATACGCGACAGACAGAGGAACTACATCGTTAGTAAAATTATAAATAGTTGATAACTAACGATGGAGATGGATGAGTATATGACTGGTTGGTCATTTGGATAGGATAGGAAATGTGACAAAAGCCAAAGACTACATGGACTTCCTAACACCATGCTATGAATATGGTACGAACACTTGATACGGTTTTAGTAGAAGTACATTTAAATTATAGATGGTATACTTAGATAAAACGCCTAAGGGCACACACCTATAACTACAATAGATAAAGGAATACATTGTAATCAAAACGAATTAATTTGACCTGAGAAATGCTTGCCGATATAATTATTGTGTTATGGACTCGTGTGACACTTACTATGAACTTGAGGGAAATTAATGATGTATAGGTTGTGCAAAAGAAACCGTTTAAAGTTTTGCGATAATCCTTAGAAAAATTATCAAAGAAATAGTTTAATTACACACAAAGAAAAAATAAGAAAAGATTTCTTAATTCAAGCCGCAGCGGTGTCAGAAGTATAGCTAGTACGGTTTTTCTAACACCAAGCTAAGATTTCTCAATTCAAGTATAGAATTTTTAAGTACATGTGGCTTAAATTTAGTATTTTTTAAGAAACGGAATACTGATTTCAAGCTACGAACCACACTTAATTCAATATTTGAGCTATCTTGAATTAAGACATATAATGCTTGTATTAATCCCGAAGCTCTTTTCATTATAATCCCGAAAATGCTTCCTTTAAGCTTTCTTAATTCTTATTTTATGCCGGCTCAGTTCTTGATTTACGTTAACCAGTTATCAATTCAATCTATTTAGTACTGGATTCAATCCTGAAAATGTCTCAAATTTGTCATGATCAGTTCTTAATTTAAGTATGAAAGGTACTTAAGTTATGTGCACACATTGCTTATTTTAAGATCGACCTTTTCTTAATTCAATCATTCATCGTACTTTATTTAGGAAAACTCAGCACTTAATTCAAGCTAGAAAAAAGTATATTTTAAGTTTTTATAAGTGCAATTCAATCCGAGAAATTACTTAAATCAAGAGAGAATAATATTTAATTTAAGTTTTGTATATATTCGATATAAGTCGGAAACAATCATAATTTAAGTATAATTTAATCCCGTATCCAAACCCCATAAATAAAACGCGTTTAATTTAGATCACATTTTTATTTACAACAAAAGTTTTATGGCTAAATTATATACATACAATAAGTAGTCAATGAAATAAAAAAAGGCTAGTATACATGTTTGGGTCTGGCATATACTTTCCCATTATTGATAGGATACAAATGCATTGGAAATGTATTGAATTCATTGATATTTTTCATTTGAATTTGTTCTTTAACTGAACCAACTTCATAGGCTCTGAAGTGTTTATCGAAACTTTTAATTGAAATTTCTTTACATAAAATAAAAACATTTTCAATGTCATTAACATTCTTGTGATAATTAATATAAACATAATTAAGATATTTAGATATATAATTTAGAATTTATACCTATATTGCTGGTCCTCTTTGCTTTCGACAATTGTTGCTTGCAGAAGTCATTATTTAGATTTAATTGATAGTAAGTGATAATTTTCGATTTAAAAGTTTCCCACTTTGAAAACAACATATGGGCTTTCCCTGGGTACAAAAATTCAAAGTCGATTTCAATCTATTGAGAGTAAATGAAGAATGAAATGTGATAAAAATGTATTTAATTTTATTTGAAATTAAACTAAATTAGATTTAGTTTCAAAATTGAAAATGAATTCATATAAATATCAAATTAAAATTAAGTTAATATTAAATTAAAATATAATTAAAACTTTTAATTTAATTTATATTTATTTTAGTTTTAGCTTTAATTTAGTCCTAATTTACTATACATTTTATATTTATATATATATATATATATATATATATATATATATATATATATATATATATATATATATATATATATATATATATATATATATATATATATATATATATATATCTATATATATATATATATATATATATATATATATATATATATATATATATATATATATATATATATATATATATATATATATATATATATATATATATATATATATATATATATATATATATATATATATATATATATATATATATATATATATATTCTTACCAAGTCTGCCGCTTTGGCATGAGCAAATTTAGTCCACGAAGATAAAAATTCTGTATGCGATAATTTTAGCAGTTCGCTTCGTCTAAGAAGAAAAGTTTTCTTCCACTGTTCAGTTACTTCCTCCCAGTCTAATGATCCCCGATTTAGACTGGTTTTAATGGACGTCGCTACATTCTCATCCACTTCTGGAATCTCGCGTATATCCATATCCATTTCAGCTTCCTCAAATTTTGCGGCGCTTTTATCGCACTTAAGTCGTTTTGCCCGGCGGTTTTTATATTTTGAATATAATTTTCCACTTGGGTTCTCTTTCCCATCAAGGGGAATAAAATAATAATCCTTAATATGAAAATAAAATTAAAATAATTGAAATAAATATATAACAAACACAATATATTAAGAATGAAATAAATAGTAAATAAAATAAAATAAGAGACAATAAAATGAAACAGAAAAAATAAATAATTTAATAATAATTTAATATTTTTTTATTTATTTATTTTAATATATTTTAATAAATAATTTAATATTTTTTATTTTTTAATATATTATTTTAATTATTTAATTTTTTAATATTTTATTTATTACGTATTTTTTGCTTTATTATTTCATCAATTTATTACAAAAATAAGTATACACATTTTCTCAAACACAAGTCTCTTTTCGTTTTAAGTTTGGATGTATGTGCACATGCATATTTCAGTTTGGTAGTATGTACGTATGTATGAATAAAATTGTTTGAAAACATCACATTCAATATTACTCACATTTTTTCAATTTCCTATTTAATTTCATACTTTCTTATTTCAAATAATAAATCGACCAATTCTAGTAAACTCTTTGAGAGAATCAAATAAAGGCACTATATACATTGGTACAAGCGCACACAAATATTGCTCTGCATACGACAAATATTACATTTTCTAAATAGTGTACCAAACGTTTTCGCACAATTTTTTCTTAGCTAAAAAAACCCGAACACATTTTACGTACATACATACCAACTTAAAATATGTATATGCACATACTACCAAACATAAAACGAAAAAAGGCTTGTGTTTGAGAAAATGTGTATACATACTTATTTTTGTAAGCTTAGGCATGCATGGGTGGGTGCCAACCAGAGTTTGTGTTTATGCACATACCCAAGCCTATTTTCACTTATTTGTACATATGTGCATATGCATTTAAGTTGGTATGTATTTATGCATATTTTAAATTGTATGGCATGTACGTGAAATATGTGTTGGTAAAAAAAAAGTTTAGAAACAAAAAAGCGATCTTTCCTAATAAATAAATTATTGTGTACACAATTACACAAATAAGAAAACATATCTCCTAAAAACATTTCTACCAACACATATTTCACGTACATGCCATTTAAAATATGCATTTGCACATACATATATACTTGTACCATTACACATTTATATTATTTTTTCACTCACTTTCACTTAAATTTATACTTACCTTTTAGGTATGGGAAAGCCGCACAACAGTTTATTGTTTTTAAAATTTGTTTTAATTCTTTGTCTCCATCTTCCTGTTGGGCTTCGTCCGTATTTACTTCAACCGCACTCATCTTTTCACTATGACTCCAAAACTGAAACTAAAAGCAAAAGTCTAAATGCCTGAGCTAAGTAGAACAGGGATGGAAAATATACACCGTAGCACTAAAAACGTACTTTTGCTAATTAAATCGTACCTTAAAGCAGACAAACTCACTTTTGTCCAAATACTTGTTTTTAAAGTAGGATAGGGTATTTGAAAGAGAAAATTGTAAGTAAATTTTTCTAGATATAAATCCTTACGATTAATATAAAAATGTTTATTTGTTTATATCAAGATCCGTTAGGGCACGGTCAGCTAACAATCGAATCAACGGATATATCAGTCATCCCGCCTATATATTTATATTCAGTTTGGAACTTAACTGTTAAAAAATTTGCATAAACCGGAGAGAAGATATTCGCAATTTACTACCTGTTGAATATCTTAATATTAAATAGTTTGCTAAACACAGAAACAAAAGTTTGTTACTAAAATTTTGTTCACAAAAATATATATACACCCTCAAAAAAAATCGCTTCTTTAACATATGTTCCAAACATATTTTGCAGGAAGCACATATATTATTGGATACTGCCGAAACATTAATATGTTTGTTTTATGTGAACATATTATATGTTTGGAAGCATTTTGAGCCCAAAAATATGGTATGCTTGGAAGAATTTTTCCCAAAGACGATTGTGCTCATTCCTTAACATACTCGTAATTTTCACTTCCACGAAATATTTTAGTTCTTGGCACCTTTTTCTGTAATACAAATAATGTTGAAGAAATTATTCACTTTTATAAATTTTACCTTTCGCCTGCACGGAGAATCGAACCGAGGACCATACAGTTTGTAAGCCAACACACTATCCACTGGGCTACGTAGCTGTTATAGTCACCAGTAGATAATTATCCTTATAAGATACATTTATATAGCATAGTTTGCAGCGCCCACGAGCCCATACAAACATAACATTATTTAACAGAAACATACATTTGTTTGCCACGTGGAGCAGTGGTTAGCATGTCTGCCTTGCATGCAAAGGGTCTTGGGTTCAATCCCTGCTCCGACCGAACACTTTTTTTTTTTTAATTTACACATTTATATTTACACTATATTAAAGTTTTATAATGAAACTTCGAAATGTGGGTTATTAAAGATTTATAGTCAGTAACAGTGCTTGATATAAACGAAATTGACTGATTTTTGGATAAAATATTATTTTTTGTTATTGTTATTTTTGCAATAACAATTTTGTAACAAAAACGGTTTTTGGTACAAAACTTTTAAATTTGGAAGGAATTCAAAAACTAACAAAAGAAGAACGTGGAGTCGAGTATAAACATACATAAATAATTTTATAATATAAACATAAATTTAGTTAGGCGTGAACAGGTTTTTACTAGCATTTAACACCATCGCTCTAAAATGCCTTTTATTTTTCTTTAATAATTCATTTTAAAGAAAATAAACTTTTTAAATTGCTTTAGCTGCAAACTCGAACTTAATGCCCGCTTTTATATTTGAAGGTGTCCGTCAAATCCTCTTGGACTACTTATTAATAAAGAGGAACTAAATTTTGTTTTTATACATTTTACTGTTTAATTTTTCACTATTTCCTCGTTTTTTCATTTTACTGTCCCAACTCTAAAATGAATATAGTGCCCTTTCGCTATTTTTATGAAGACCCCTGATTTCTTTTAACGAACGAAGAAAAAATTGTGCCCATAATGCCAAAATGATAAACAAAACACATGTCCACACATACATAAAATGCTGCTCTCAAGGCGAAAACATATGCTGTTTGTTTTTCAAATGTCTATTCTCTTGGTTCCGAATGTCTATTCTCTTTATTCAAATTAAATAATATTTAGACTTAAGCATATCAAATTTTTGGCCTTATCATAAAACAGTTTTCCGAAACAACATACAAGCGGTTTCACAGAAATTGTTCTCTTTTGATTCTTGCGCTGTGTTATGTTGATATCTTTCGTCAACCCTCCCGGTTTCCATCTCTATTTCTTTCTCTATACTCTCTCTCTCTCTCTCTCTCTCTCTGTCGCTCTCTGAATAAAATATCACAACATATATATGTTTACTCGAAATTTGTAAATTTATATATGTTTACATTCACACATATTATTTTTATAAAACATTCATGCCCCAAACATAATATATTCTAACATATTAACATATGTGTCCCAAACATTTAGTTTTAGTTTAGGAACATTACATGTTTGCACTTAAATATATTGTGTTTAAAAATTGTGCCCGAAACACATTTTGTTTATATGGGAACATATGAAAAACATATTTTTCTAACAGTGTATAAATGTTTAAATTTTTATGTTTTTCTGAGTTCGATAACTCGAAATGATCCAATTCGTAGCAAACCCCAAATAAAATTTCTTACCATTTGTAATGAAGTTAATTAGTTCCATGCATGTCCAGAAAAGTTCTTGGATACAATGTTTTCCATCCCTGGCGCATATATCGAGTATGATGCGCTTATGAAGAGAGTAAAGAGGCAGAGAGAGGAGGTATATTCTTACAAACATAAGCTTTACTTGAGTACAGCAGTATTATCATATTAGTTTTAGGGGATGAAAGCAGTGTTGCCGTTTGACAATTTTCTTCTTGAATGATGGGTATAGATTAAATTATGAGAAAGATTTTAATAAATAAATAAAATTATGAGATTGTTCGTATTAATTGATTCTTCAATATAAAATGTTTGCTTTTGTTTCTCACTTTCACTTCGAAAGCTCGCATAGCATTTTTTGATAATCGGTAGTTTATTACTAAATGTATTTTATGCGTCCTTTATGGTAGCATCATTTTGTAATATAAATTCATTTCTTATTAACTCTGTCACCAAGCTCTTTTTTATGAAAATTTTTATAGGAACATAATGCATCATCGTTTAGATAGATTCTTTCAATATGTCTGAAAACGGTAATTAATTGGGAATATTGTATTTTTTCATCCAAATAGTGTTTATAGAATATATAAACAATTATTTAAAACCTCATTCACATTACACTTCCAAAATCCACTTTAACTAGATTTCAACTGTCATTTGCCTTATAAATAAGGGATTTAAAATTCACTTTTTATAAATTTCAAGCCTAATGTGTATAAGGTATAACTTATGTTTGATATGAAAATAAACATTTGATATTTACGGATAGTTAATTGACTTGTGGAAGTTTTTTAGTTTTACATAATTTCAACAAGCGGCAACACTGACTTTGTATTCTGTGAGCGTACAAATGAGAGTAAACTTTATATTTTTCTCCCTCTATTTTCTCTATTTTTTCCGAACTAAAAACAAGAGTGTTTGCACTTCAGTGAGCACTAATTTCTCATTTTTAGCTTCCCTGAGCTTGATTTCGTTGGATGATCTCTTCTTAACTTGATTAAAGTACAAAATAGTACAGACGTACTTAAAATTTTAAGTACAAATCTGGGCTAAAATCAAGAATTTAAAACTCAATTTAGTTTAGTATTATTTTTTTGTGTGTATACACTGAGAAAAATATTGACTAATATCAAAGATTATGCAACTTAAATTTTTGGATATGCAATTTACACAATATTATGGACAAATTTCTTTAAAATAATGAAATTTAAATTAAAATAAAGTTTATAATCTTTGCTTACAAAAAAAAATATTTTTTCATAAAATTTAGGACACGGATCATGAAAATTTGCGTTCTTCCGTTAATATCATATATCTTTAAATTAAGGAAAACTTTCCTTAAAGTAAAAAATTTCTTCGGTAATTTCAAAACTTTATCACCAAATAAATTTTTTGTTTGAAAATTTTTGTAATATTTTATATTTTGTTTATATCAAGCACTATTCGTTTCTGGTTCTATATAGTAAATAAGGCACATTTTAAGGTTTCGTGGTAAAATCCTAAGAAAATTTTTTATTTTTGTTTCCAAAAGAGTACAACGTACCTACTAAAGTGGTTTGTTATCCTTAAATAAAGTTTCTTTACATCGGCATGTGCGTGTCCAATAATGTGGTCTATAAATAGAACAGCTTGACTGCATGGATTGAAGTTCAAAATTGCAAGAATGTCTTTAGTGACATTACGAAGTTCTTGATGGACGCATTTGTAGTACAATTTACATATTTAAAGAAATAATGAACTATTTTGTGAAAAATAGGAATTTAGTATATCTTTATGCTTAATTTGTGTACAAATTTTTCCCGTTTAACTATCGTACCCAAAAAATTATTAGAGTAAATGAAACTTTCTCCAAACATAATAATTCAATGAACTAAAATAAAGTTTAATTGGCTTTAGTGAAATAGAGAGTTCACTTTTTTTGAGTGCATCAACATGCTATTATCCATAATGGATAATAATAGTATGTTGCGGCCCTCGATTCGATTAGATCCGGTCGAAAGGTAACATTTGAAAAATTTTAAATTCAATGTGGTATTATGTCTCAAAAACGGCATTTGTCTCAAAAACGGCTACCACGCGAGATCGCACGCGTAATACCTCAAAAATATTAAAAAATACTTTAACTAAAGCTTTCTTAGACTGAAGAAATTTCTCTTTAACATTGAGCTCTAAACTATAATTATTCTTGCATACGGGTCCAATTTTGTTTAAAAACAATTACAAAACGATCACATTGCTGTGTGATGTCTAAATATTAGGTCGATTCAAAAATATCACTACAGTTGGGTACTACGTTTGGTTTTCGTGCCGAAAAACACCTTTTCCAGGGTTACATTTTTTAATCAATTTTTTAAAGGATAAAATTATACCCAATTACACACAATTTTTATACCCTCCACCATAGGATGGGGGGTATATTAACTTTGTCATTCCGTTTGTAACACATCGAAATATTGCTCTTAGACCCCATAAAGTATATATATTCTGGGTCGTGGTGAAATTCTGAGTCGATCTGAGCATGTCCGTCCGTCCGTCTGTTGAAATCACGCTAACTTCCGAACGAAACAAGCTATCGACTTGAAACTTGGCACAAGTAGTTGTTATTGATGTAGGTCGGATGGTATTGCAAATGGGCCATATCGGTCCACTTTTACGTATAGCCCCCATATAAACGGTCCCCCAAATTTGGCTTGCGAGGCCTCTAAGAGAAGCAAATTTCATCCGATCCGGTTGAAAAAATGGCGACATAAATCAGCCGAATTAAGATGTTATCGTGGCCATAGAGTTCTGATTTGAAAACTAAACTTGAATAAGACTTTTTTGAAGACTAAAATGCCAATCTTCCTAAGTCATAAACATAGACTGTATGCATCATATTTTACCGAACAAGAATAATTAAGGAATATTATCTTGTGCTTAGGTTGGGCTATGGAGTATGAAACCTGCCTGTAGCAAAAAGGACTGGCTCTCACTTAGACCATGTTGATCCATTGTGTTTCCTCATAGTTGTTCTTTTTCGTCCTCATCAATCATTTGAGCTTGTAGACCAGTTTCAAAGAAAGAGTTTCTTAGGTCTTCCATCTCGAGACCTTGATGAATGCAAGTATATCCTTCATGTTGCAGTTCCGTACATCCGTTATATCCTGGAAGAAAAAGGAGGCCAGTATGTTGTTTCCTCTAAAGGATAATGCTGGACACTGGCGCAGAAAATGGTAGGAGTCTTCTGTTGACCCTGGGTCCAGACACCATCTACAAATATTGTCAGTCATTAAGCCAATCCTTACCATGTATATTCCAAGTGTGCTGTGTCCTATTATGGTGCCTATCAATGCTCTCAAATCATCTCTGCGAGACGCCATCAAAAAAATCAGAGTTCTACGGCCCTTGTCGTCCCATATCAGTTTAACATTAATCCTATAAATATATATGTTAAAGATAGAGGGGGAAGACATCTGTAACGATGCTGTTCGTCCCGCGTGCGCCTTCTTTAGCCAGGGCATTCGTCTCCTCATTTCCCATTATTCCATAATGTCCAGGTACCCAGTACAGAGTGATGTTATGCTGTTGTTTGCTGTGAGAGCTCTAAGCTCTCAACGACAGCGGCTGACTACCTTCGACGTTATGTTCGGATTTCCTAAGGCCTTTATTGCTGCCTGACTGTCGATGAAGAAGCGGATATCGCTCCTGAATATCGACCTTATCAACAGTAGTTTCGCAGCTTTCGCAATGCAAATACCTCCGCCTGAAAGATGCTGCATCTGTCGTCCATGTTGTATGCATCCCTGATACCCAACTCTTCGCAGTAGATACCACCTCCAGTGCCCTCATCCATTTTCGAGCCATCCGTATAAATATTCAGGTCTCCAAAATGTATGCGTTCCTCTCTCCACTCCTCTATACTTGGTATAATCGATATCAACTGTCTCTCATATACATGCTGAGTCGCCATAAAATCCGTCCAAATATCTTGCCCAACTGAAGCAACGAGTTCCGTGAATCCCTGATACCCAACTCTTCGCAGTAGACACCACTTCCAGTGCCCTCATCCATTTTCGAGCCATCCGTATAAATATTCTGGTCTCCAAAATGTATGCGTTCCTCTCTCCACTCCTCTATACTTGGTATAATCGATATAAACTGTCCCTCATATACATGCTGAGTCGCCATAAAGTCCGTCCAAATATCTTGCCCATCTGAAGCAACGAGTTCCGTGAATCTCTGATACCCAACTCTTCGCATTAGATACCACTGCCAGTGCCCTCATCCATTTTCGAGCCATCCGTATAAATATTCAGGTCTGCAAAATGTGTGCGTCCCTCTCTCCACTCCTCTTTACTTGGTATAATTGATATTAACTCTCCCTCATATACATGCTGAGTCGCTATAAAGTCCGTCCAAATATCTTGCCCAACTGAAGCAACGAGTGCCGTGTGTCTGCTTTCCACGTTTTCGATCGATGCTAGGCTATTCAGCCTCATGAGCATCATCTCCGCTGTTCTTCTGATATGCAGGTCCAGCGGGGAGACTCCCATCAGTACCTCTAGTGCTGCTGTGGCCGTTGTGCTTACATTAAATAAGATCTTATATACAGTAATCCCTCGATTTACGTCGTGATTGGTTCCGGAATTTGACGACGTTAATCGAAACGACGTAAACCGAATTAACAATTGCTCATATTTACTCCAAGGTCCATTTATGTATGTATGTGCGTGTACATAATAAAAATTTATTCTGATAATTGGTTGATAGTTGTGCTGCAAGTAGAGGATGAGGAATGTGGTAATTCCGAAACAGCTGTACATCCAACAAGCATACTTTTCCTCTGTTGGTTAAGCTACATTTGTAGTTTAGTCAATGTATGGTTTTAAGCTGAGATCAAAAACAACCACAATAAAACACTTCAAAAATAAAGGTAGTTCAGTAATTTCGGTAAGAATTTCAGAAAAAAATGTTTCGATGTCATCATCGTTGATATTTATTTTACGTATGGAAGGCATTTCTGATAAAGTGGGCAAAAAAATCGACGACGTAAATCGAAATGCGACGTAAATCGAAGTTTGATGGAACAAAAAATTTTACGACGTAAATCGAAATTACGTAAACCGAGACGACGTAAATCGAGGGATTACTGTATTGGCCAGTGTCGTCCGTGTGTGAAAAAAGTGCAAAATAATTGACAGATGTCTAGTTACGAGAGGTAAATTTTAATGTTCGATTTACGATAGGTTAATTTTAATGCTCAAATGTTTCAAATTTTTCAGGGCTGGGACTTCAATGAGTGTCTAGTGTATGAGACCTGTAGTGCCACACATAAGTATTGACACAGCACTCAAAACCATATAGCGGTCAGGGTATCTGCGGAAAAATGTGCCTAACAGAAATATTGAGTTTAAGCTCCTAAAATATATACCGATCAAATCAGAACCACATCCTGAGTCGGTTTATTTCTTGATGTCCGTCCGACTGATCATGTATTTGTTGTTAGTAGTATTCAGGTCACTGTTATTAACCGATTTTGATGAAATTTGGTACAGTGTTGATGGAAGAATGGGGGAATTGTTTAGACTGCTTGATGCTATTATCGAATAAAAAGGAATGCCCAAATGTACTAAATGTACCAAAAAACTAATTTAGAGCCACCTGAGCTAATACATTTGTTCCTCAAAAATGTGACTTTTTTAATTTTTTATAATTTAAATATTTAAATCACAAAAATGTTTCTAAAATAAAAAAAAAATTATCTAGATGCTTAATGCAGTTACAATTCAAATTAAAATATTTTTTAATTTTAAAAAGCTTCATATCACTTTTAACATGTGGTTTTTAAACAAAATTATTTGTGTGTCACTGTATATCTAAATCTTAAGAAATATCAACATGATACCACCACCATACATAGTTGCAGCGAAAATCATTGCCACAATGGAGACGTCGGATAATGGAGACTCTTGCTGTTCTTAGATTTTTTTAATATTCTTCTCTGGTAAAGTGCAATGCGTTCTTTTGTCGCATACTAACTCATATTCCCGTACAATTCGCATTTTGTCTTGTTGGTGAATTTTTATTTTCTAAAGTTGTTTTTCTTGTCTTTTTGGTTGTTCATTTTTTAGTTTTTTGTTTCTTTTCTGTGATGAATTTTGTAGGCGCAACTCGTAAAAGTCTAGACGTGATTGTATCACGATTTCTATCGCCATTTTTTATATTTTCATTGAGTTTCTTGCTACAAGTTCCAAAATAAACCCACAACTAAAATGAAAATAAAAATGAAAAGGAACCTTACCAATGCCATCAACATCATCATCCTTACTACCATCGACCATGTTCTTCATTTGCGGATTTCTTTAGCGGTTGTGCTTAAGTTTGTTAACAGATTGCTTTGCTTGCCATCAGTAAGCTTGACTGGCTGACTGGATTGTTTTTGCAACTCTTTGTAGCTGTTCGGCCCTTTTGCTGTAGCTCCGTTAAGAAATTCTAAAGAAACACAGATTCAACTCATTTCACATTATGGTGAATGTTTCATTAAAAATTTTCTCATCATTAGGTATTAAACACTTTCGTTTAAGAAGAAACAGTTGTGTTTTTAATTTGTGTTTTTTTTTTCTTTTCTTTTTATAGAACGTGAGATGCATTTTAGCATAATGACCTTCAACTTCGATAGTATATTGAAGAGTCTGGATTATCTTTGATCTTTAACATGGTATGAGATAGTTTGTCTTCTTTTTGTATTTTCCAGAAATTTCATAAAAAAATAAATTAATGTTAAATTTGTTTTGGTTAATTTCAGAATTATTGGAGAAAAAGCTCTTGGTACCAAAATATAACATTGTACCTTTGGTGTAGTTCGAGGAGTCAATGTTATAATTTGGGATTGGAGAACAAAAACAAATATTAATAATCGAAAATCACTTTATTGTTTTTAAAAATATTCCTCATTACAATTTATATACTTTTGCACGCGTTCCAACCATCGTTTCCAGAATTGTTTCACAAAAAAAACAGCTAGATTTGTTAAAAATAATATCAGAAACAAACTAAAAAATAAATAGCCAGAAAGAACGCCAAATGATTTTTGTATCAAAATTCAAATTTTTGATTGAAATTAAAAAAAAAATAAATAAATAAAATCTTTATTTCACTTAAAATTCACGATTATGTTCACGTGATAGTGCGATTGCTTTATATTTGGCTCCAAACCATAAATTATTACCGTTAGAGACCCGTTACCGAAGTTGGTTTTCTCCAATGAGAAAGAAGGCATTTCAAATGGAGCAGTTTGTGAATTAACCAATGATCGGGTTTACTTGCCAAACAAAATGACTTGCCATTGCACGACGGTGATAGCCACCGTGGTGCAATGATTAGCATGCCCACCTTGCATACAAAAGGTCGTGGGTTCGATTCCTGCTTCGACCGAACACCAAAAAGTTTTTCAGCGGTGGATTATCCCACCTCATGCTGGTGACATTTCTGAGGGTTTCAAAGCTTCTCTAAGTGGTTTCACTGCAATGTGGAACGCCGTTCGGACTCGGCTATAAAAATGAGGTCCCTTGTCATTGAGCTTAACATGGAATCGGGCAGCGCTCATTGATAAGAGAGAAGTTCACCAATGTGGTATAACAATGGACTGAATAGTCTAAATGAGCCTGATACATCGGGCTGCCACCTAACCTAACCTAACCTAGATAACCGTTAAGTGGATGCGACAACCATTCTTTGCGTGTGGCTTCAAATGAAGCTTGACATTCAGTCGAAGCCCGCCAGCTCAGAATTTCTGACAATGTTAGAACGGCGTGAAAAAGTGCTGCTAAAAAAATCCAACACTCCTTGAAGCCTTATATTTGGATCCGCGTCTTTAGTGCATCATAACGAAGGAGTAATTGCAATTACTGTGTGCTCGAACACATCTTAAAGAAGTGATGATTCAGATTTTGTAGTTTGAGAATCAAGTAAGCCGTAAACATATTTAATAATTCTTTTTCTAAAAATGCTATTTATTGTTTTTTCTCTTTGCACACTGAAAAAAAAAGCATGTCCGGTTCCAAAGATTTTGACTTTACTTTAAAAATTTTGGTATTGATTCCGAGCCAAAGAAGCGGAGAATACAAGTTAGAATACTTTTAAGACACAATTCTCTATTAAATTTAGGTTTTGTGTACTTGCTTCTAGGAAGCAAATTTTAAGTTTTCGTTTTTTCAGCTTTTTATCTTCATATGCTATCAAAGTCCTTTAAAAACGAGTTAACGACAGCTTTATTTTCCAAATTGAGACTCGACTTCTTGTAGAAATTATGCTATGTTTCAAGTAAAAAACGTCTTTAAAATAAAGTGTTGAAAAACATTGAACGATTTTTTGCTTTGTAGTCAAGAAGCAAAAAGACAACAAATTTAAAGACAATTTCATTAAATCTAAAGAATTTTTCTGAATTATTAAAGTCAAGTTGACCTTAGCCCAAACATTTTTTCTTTCATGTTATGATACCCATTTTTAAGTGAAATCACTTAATTATAAGGACAATATATTTGAAAAGTTTATGGACTTTTGGACAAGGACAAAAACTTTATATTAGAGAAATGCGTCTTCTATACTAAGCAAAATTTGCATTCGTATTTTAAAGACATGAAATCTTTGACCTCACGACAATATTTTTTTCAGTGCAGATAAATAATAGCCAATGCGATGATCGACCGGATGTTTGTGATACATCGCTTTTGGGTCAATTTTTGAACACCGTAAATGTTGACAAGGAACAAGAAAGCGAAGAAACTGGAAATGAGGAAGAAAAAAAGCTTTCTATGAAATCGACAACTTTTCGCCAGGACCCTTATCGATTGATAAACCTCTTTTTGAGTTCTGCGAAGCAAAAAAAAAGTAAATTATCCGTATTTGTAAAGTGTGGTTAAATTGTAAGGGCCGATGTTGAATGTGAACCACACCTAAACGCCAAGTTTTTTCCCGAATTTTATTTGACATTTCTCTATTTCAGACTTACTCAATTTGAACCAATTTGAACAATCCAACAACGTGTTAAATGGTTCCAAGAAATGGCAACAGTGGATGATCAATTTTCGAAAAAAATCATCTTCAGTGATGAGCACATTTTCACCTCAGTGGATTCGTCAATAAACTGAATTGCCGCATTTGGGCGAATGAGAATCCAAGAGTGATTGTCGAAAAACCAATGCACCCACAAAGAGTGACTGTTTGGTGCGGTTTATGGGCTAGCGGCATCATCGGGCCGTATTTTTTCCAAAATGAGACCGGTCAGACAGTTACTGTGAATGGTGTTCGCTATCGTGAGATGATAACGAACTTTTTATGGCCCGAATTGGAAGATATGGATGTGCACGATATGTGGTTTCAGCAGGACGGTGCCACTTGCCACACAGCTAACGAAACAATGGCTCTTTTGCGCAACAAATTCAAAGGCTGTGTTATCTCACGTAATGGCGATGTCAATTGGCCGCCAAGATCATGTGATTTGACACCGTTGGACTTTTTTCATTGGGGTTATTTGAAAGAAAAGGTGTACGTCGATAAGCCAGCAACAATTCAAAAGCTAAAGGATGAAATAATTCGGCACATTAACGGCATAGAGTCTCCATTAGGCCTCAGCGTCATCGAAAATTTGGACCATCGGATGAAGGTGTGCCACCGAGATCGCGGCGCCCATTTGGCCGATATTTTGTTCCATATATAATTGAGTAATACCAATATATCATAATAAAATAAAATTACAATAATTTCCTAAATAGTTTGTGTTTTATTCAAAATCAACATCGGCCCTTGAAATTTTAACCAACCTTTATATATTGGCAAAAACTTCGTGGAAAGAGCATTTCTCTGCTCTTAAATTGGTACTGAACGACCTGCGTTACAAATCTTTCCGTTGAAAATTTGGAAAAAATTATGTTCGTTAAATTAAACAAATAAATTAATGTGAGATACGCAATAAAACAAGAAACTGTAAAAAATTTAAGACGGAAAAATTAAAACTCCTGCAAAAGAGTTTTATTTTCCGAAGGAAAAAATAAAACTGTAAAAACGAGTATTATTTTTTGAAGGAAAAAATAAAACTCATAAAAAGGGTTTTATTTATGACCTTTTATTTTTACGTTGAAAAATAACCGTTAACTTTGGAGTTGGGAGCGTTTTTTTTTTAACATTACCGTAGATTCTGAAAGAGCTTTCCGAGATGAATCTATTGGTATATGACAGTATAGGTTGACTCTAACATGAAGAGTTTTTGAGTTTAAATTTACGGTCCCTGCTTCTAAGGCATACGACTTTGAAGAAGGAACGCAAATTTTCAAGGTTTGTGTCCTAAATTTAACGATAAAAATTTTCGTGTCCTAAATTTAATGAAAAAATGTTTTGAAGGAAATGTTAATTAATATTCATTAATTTAAAGAAATTTGTCCTTAATATTGTGTAAATTGCGTATCAAAAATTTACGTTGATTATCATTAATATTAGTTCAATTAAAATCTTTTAACCAAAGAAACAAAAATAAGTAATAGCCAAATTTTGAAGGTTTTTTTTATCGTTAGTCCAAAGATTCAATTTCTCAATTAATTTAAAGATTATTTCCTTAAATTAAAAATATTTTTCTTTACATTAAGAAAAAATTGCATCACTTCAAAGGCATACGACTTTAAAGATTCGTGTCCTACATTTAGAGAGAAAAATTTTTACATCAACGATTATGAATATCCTTTTATTTAATTTTTTTTTTATTTTAAATAAAATTTGTACTTAATTTGTGTAAATTGGGTATCGTGAAATTTAAGTTGCATAAACTTTCATATTAGGTCAATATTTTGTCCGTGCAGAGTTCAGATCGATTCTCGGTATGCGCTCGCTTTCATCAACTATGGGGTCAAAATAAATGCCGAATATTATCGGGAAAATGACAGAATTGAAGCCTTGGGCAGACAAACATTTCGACCGCAGTCAAATATTTCGTCCGATTCAGCGCCATCGCACTCAGACTACGTCAACCAAGAATGGCTTAACAAGGAGGTCCCTCTCACAATGGCCACCAAATTCTCCGGATTTCAATCCGTTTGAATCCTGAAGTATTTGAAGAGTTAGATTCGACCTAAAAAATTGACATCATCTCAAAACGGCTCTTCGTCGGGAATGAGCCAAAATACCCCAGAGCTATTTTTGTGCAGCGTGTGATTCCCATATGGTTTGTCGGCCATAGGGTTTGACGTTATTTCCGACACTATTTGCTTTTGAATAATAAAATAAAAAATATAGCGCTTTACTTTGTTGTATTACATATCTGTACTTAATTTACACATATGGAGTAGCAAACTCAACATCAAAAAGACTAAATTATAATTCCTATTATTTTTCGTTTTGAAAATCATAACCCTTGCATTTGGGAAAACCGGTGGAAAAGTCTCCAAACTATAATCCAACTGTTGGCAACACAATAAAAACAAAAATAATTTGATAAATTGAAATTTTCTTTGGACAAAATATATATATATGCTATGGAGGGATACTCTTTGTATGGGAACACTGGCTATTAAATATTAATGAAAATGCAAGACCACATGAATAGAAAAAATGAAAATAGGAAAAAATAATTGATTTTAGATCAATAGAAAATTAACCGAACAAAATCGATTAGACAATAAAAATTTAAGCGTTACCGAAAAAATGAAATCACTGGCGCCAGCCAAAACAAAGACGAAGAAAGGTTTCGCATAATTAAGAGAAAAACGATGATATATTCACACAACGAACGTAAATTGCCTTTGTTCGACATTAAAATCGTAAAGAAATCATTTCTCATAAATGGACAGAGCCTACCTAGTGTGCGCTCTATAGCTACAAGTCGGCCACACCAAAAGTAACTTCACCAGGCAAATCTTCAACATCCAAATGCAAACAAACTTAGGTTGGCGGCGAAGAACAAAGTGCTTGAATGGTTCGATGTTTTGTTAGTATTCACTTCAGTTTTTTTCATATTTCATATTTAGACCATAGTAAAAAAAATATCCGACGGGGGAAGAAAATTAAAAAAATGAACTTGTTGGCCATCGAATAAACTGTAACGAAAGCTAAATTCAACAGACACCATATCCCATTATAAGACTCATCATCGACATGGACATCGAGCACATCACCTACAACCTCATCCAAAAACCATGCTGGCAAACATGACCAAGAAACACATCGTTGTCATTATGATGATCAGGGATAACAGTACTACTGCTGCAGATAGATCGACATATCCGTCTCTTGAACGCATTAAAACACTGTAGTTTAGGCGATGTTTTTGGAAGCATTAAAAAAAACTCTATGAAAACTTAAAACTTATATGGACTTAAGTTCGGCCGAAGAGATCGCAGGATTAAATATTTTAAAATCCCGAATCCCGGGATTTTTAAAAATTGACCGCGAATGTCAGCACCTAACAGGTCTGATAAATCCACGGTCTAACACATTTTTTTTTGTCAAAATACGTTTTTATTATTCAACATAGTTCCCTTCGAGAGCGACACAATGATTATAACGACCTTCCAATTTTTTGATACCATTTTGGTAGTACTACTTCGGTTTTGCCTCAAAATAGGCCTCAATTTCGGCGATCACCTCTTCATTGCAGCCAAATTTTTTCCCTGCGAGCATCCTTTTGAGGTCTGAGAACGGTGGGTGGGGAAGCAATTCGAAGCTTAATTCATGAATTTTTGCCATCTTTCTCAATGATTTGTGGCACGGTGCGTTGTCTTGGTGGAACACCACTTTTTTCTTCTTCTGCATATGGGGCCGTTTCGCCGCGATTTCGACCTTTAAACGCTCCAATAACGCCATATAATAGTCACTGTTGATGGTTTTTCCCTTCTCAAGATAATCAATAAAAATTATTCCATGCGCATCCCAAAAAACAGAGACCATTACTTTGCCAGCGGACTTTTGAGTCTTTCCACGCTTCGGAGACGATTCACCGGTCGCTGTCCACTCAGCCGATTGTCGATTGGACTCAGGAGTGTAGTGATGGAGCCATGTTTCATCAATTGTCACATATCGACGGAAAAACTCGGGTGTATTACGAGTTAACAGCTGCAAACACCGCTCAGCATCATCAACACGTTATTGTTTTTGTTCAAATGTGAGCTCGCGCGTCACCCATTTTGCACAAAGCCTCCGCATATCCAAATATTGATGAATGATATAACCAACACGCTCCTTTGATATCTTTAAGGCCTCTGCTATCTCGATCAACTTCATTTTACGGTCATTCAAAATAATTTTGTGTATTTTTTTGATGTTTTCGTCGGTAACCACCACTTTCGGGCGTCCACTGCGTTCACCGTCCTCCGTTCTCATTTCACGACGCTTGAGTTTTGCATACCAATCAATTATTGTTGATTTCCCTGGGGCAGAGTCCGGAAACTCATTACCAAGCCAAGTTTTTGCTTCCACCGTATTTTTTCCCTTCAGAAAACAGCATTGTATCAAAACACCATTTTTTCACAATAACAAAAGTTGCTTCACAAAAGACGCTCTATCTCACAAACTAATTGACTTACAGACGTCAAATTTTGACACGAATCATTTGAAGGTTGGTACTAAATAAATATGCATTTATATATGCATTTAATACTAACGACGCCTTCTATGTGTCAGACCGGGGACTTATCAGCCAACCTGTTAGCAAAGAAAAACTAGTATCCATTTTTAACGTACTCTCAAACAAAGCTGAATGAACCAATCTAGAACTGATGTATGCCAATTTTTGCATGGTTGTTAGAGGGCATATACTGACATCAAGTGAAAAATTTCAATCGGATCGTATGGTTCAGAATTATTCTTCCCACATTGAACCAGTTTCACAATGGAAGTTCACTCTAGCCGATAATAAACCATGTATAGCTAACCATGTATATATTGGTATCTGGCATTTTCTCTTCAATAACTTCATAAAGCCAATTCCTTCTACTTCTTATCGGAGAAAGCTCGTATAACATATATTTGTAAATAATTTGTAGAATTATTAAATTTACTCATAAAATCAGCTTGTATTGATCTAAGTTGAATATAAAACTACTCTCTACATTCTGTAAAATTAATCAAAATTCAGCTAGCAAATATAATTTACATTTAACCGATGATTTTATGTGGAAACCACTGTATAGAGATTGCAAAGGGTTATTATAATATACCGCCTACAAATGAAACACATTGAATTTCCTTAAATGTCCTGATGGATTCAGCGGCTGGTGATACTCAGGAACATTAAACTTCTTGGCAGTTTTAGATGAAAAGCAGTTAGTAACTCAGCCGATGATTGTTTTGAGCACAAGATGAGAAAACCCACAAATCGAAAGGGCCACCAAAATGAAATATAAAAGGTGCACTACTCAACAAGGCCAAACTATACATAACTGCCAACAAATCATTACGAATGATTAAAAATCCTAACAACAACAAATATGGACTAAATGATAAATAAAAGGCACACACGCACAGGCACGAAAGGATTTTGACTTTGAACTAATTTAAAAATTTTACTAAGGCGATCCATGGTACAACAAATAGTACTGGGAAACATTTCGATTTAGTTTTTAGCCAACAAATATGATTAGGTTTCGTTTTTTTTTTCTTTAATTTTCTTGATACTGGCAAGAGGATCTGTGAGAAATTGATAAAAGTGTAGAGTATAGCAGTATATTAGATTGCAAAATTGAAAGTGTGGGAATTTTTTTAATACGTGTATGGAATATTGGAGAAGTTGTTGGTGAAAAACGATTTTCGACACGGGTTATAGAAGAGATGTCGGTGAACATTCATTCGTCTCATATCTTAAATAGATTTCTTCGAAAACGCTATCTAATATAGCCCACGAAAAAACTTGAGGCGAAAACAAAAACCCTAGTATATGTCATGTTTCAACACAATAGCACAATTGCGAATAACGACGACAGATCCATTAGATCGTCTAATAACGCCTTCTTAACACAGTTGCCATTCCTGTCAAAAATAAAATACTAAAATTTGAAGAAAAACTAAAAAAATTACTAAATTTAAAAAGTCTTATTTTTAAGTGTTTGATCAAATCTTTTGTCAAAATTTTATTTCTATAGAAAGTTTTGTCAAAATTTTATATCTATAGAAAATTTTGTCTAAATTTTTTTTGTAGAGAAAATTTTATCAAATATTTCTTTCTATATAAAATTTTGTCAAAATGTTACTTCTATAGAAAATTTTGTCACTTTTTTGTTTCTATACAAAATTTTGTCAAAATTTTATTTCTAAAGAAAGTTTTGTCAAAATTTTATTTCTATAGAAAATTTTATCAAAATTTTATTTCTATAGAACATTTTGTCAAAATTGTGTTTCTATAGAAAATTTTATCAAAATTTTATTTCTAAAGAACATTTTGTCAAAATTTTATGTCTATAGGAAATTTTGTCACAATTTTATTTCTGTGGAAAATTTTGTCAAAATTTTATTTCTATAGAAAATTTTGTAAAAATGTTATTTCAAAATTTTATTTCTATAGAAAATTTTATCAAAATTTTATTTCTATAAAAAATTTTGTCAAAATTTTATTTCTAGAGAAATTTTTTTCAAAATTATATTTCTATAAAAAAATTTTGTCAAAACTTTATTTCTATAGAAAATTTTGTCAAAATTTTATTTCTATAGAAAATTTTATCAAAATTTTATTTCTATAAAAAATTTTGTCAAAATTTTATTTCTATAAAAAATTTTGTCAAAATTTTAGTTCCATAGAAAATTTTGTCAAAATTTTAGTTCTATAGAAAATTTTGTCAAAATTTTATTTCTATAGAAAATTTTGTCAAAATTTTAGTCCCATAGAAAATTTTGTCAAAATTTTAGTTCTGTAGAAAATTTTATCAAAATTTTATTTCTATAGAAAATTTTGTCAAAATTTTATTTCTATACAAAATTTTGTCAAAATTTTATTTCCATAGAAAATTTTGTCAACATTTTATTTCTATAGAAAATTTCGTCAAAATTTAATTTCTATAGAAAATTTTATCAAAATTTTATTTCTATAGAAAATTTTATCAAAATTTTATTTCTATAGATAATTTTATCAAAATTTTATTTCTATAGAAAATTTGGTCACAATTTTATTTCTATAGAAAATTTTGTCAACATTTTATTTCTATAGAAAATTTTATCAAAATAGTATTTCTATAGAAAATGTTGTCAACATTTTTATTCTATAGAAAATGTTGTCAACATTTTAATTCTATATAAAATTTTGTCACAATATTATTTCTATAGAAAGTTTTGTCAAAATTTTATTTCTATAGAAAATTTTATCAAAATTTTATTTCTATAGAACATTTTATCACAAATTTATGTCTATAGGAAATTTTGTCAAAATTTTATTTCTATAGAAAATTTTGTCAAAATTTTATTTCTATAGAAAATTTTGTCAAAATTTTATTTATATAGAAAATTTTGTCAAAATTTTATTTCTATAGAAAATTTTGTCAAAATTTTATTTCTATAGAAAATTTAGTCAAAATTTTATTTCTATTGCAAATTTTATCAAAATTTTATTTCTTTAGAAAATGTTGTCAAAATGTTATTTCAAAATTTTATTTCTATAGAAAATTTTGACAAAATTTTAATTCTATATAAAATTGTGTCACAATATTATTTCTATAGAAAGTTTTGTCAAAATTTTATTTCTATAAAAAATTTTGTCAAATTGCTTAAAGAACAAAACCAACAATAACAAAACAAAACAAATGGAAAATTTTATTTCTATAGAAAATTTAGTCAAAATTTTATTTCTGTAGCAAATTTTATCAAAATTTTATTTCTTTAGAAAATTTTGTCAAAATTTTATTTCTATAGAAAATTTTATCAACATTTTATTTCTAGAGAAGGTTAGGTTAGGTTAGGTGGCAGCCCGAAGTATCAGGCTCACTTAGACTATTCAGTCCATTGTGATACCACATTGGTGAACTTTTCTCTTATCACTGGGTGCTGCCCGATTCGATGTTAAGCTCAACGGCGTTCCACATTGCAGTGAAACCACTTAGAGAAGCTTTGAAACCCTCAGAAATGTCACCAGCATTACTGAGGTGGGATAATCCACCGCTGAAAAACTTTTTGGTGTTCGGTCGAAGCAGGAATCGAACCCACGACCTTGTGTATGCAAGGCGGGCATGCTAACCATTGCACCACGGTGGCTCCCATTTCTAGAGAAAATTTTATCAAATTTTTATTTCTATACAAAATTTTGTCAAAATTTTATTTCTATAGAAAATTTTGTCAATTTTTTGTTTCTATAGAAAATTTTGTCAATTTTTTGTTTCTATAGAAAATTTTGTCAATGTTTTATTTCTATAGAAAATTTTGTCAAAATTTTACGTCTATAGAAAATGTTGTCAAAATTTTATTTATATAAAAAATTCTGTCAAAATTTTACGTCTATAGAAAATTTTGTCACAATTTTATTTCTATAGAAAATTTAGTCAAAATTTTATTTCTATAGAAAGTTTTGTCAAAATTTTATTTCTATAGAAAATTTTGTCAAAATTTTATTTCTATAGAAAGTTTTGTCAAAATTTTATTTCTATATGAAATTTTGTCAAAATTTTATTTCTATAGAAAATTTTATCAAAATTTTAGTTCTATAGAAAATTTTGTCAAAATTTTATTTCTATAGAAAATTTTGTCAAAATTTTATTTCTATAGAAAATTTTGTCAAAATTTTATTTCTATAGAAAATTTTGTCAAAATTTTATTTCTATAGAAAATTTTGTCAAAATTTTATTTCTATAGAAAATTTTATTTCTATAGAAAATTTTGTCAAAATTTTATTTCTATAGAAAATTTTGTCAAAATTTTATGTCTATAGAAAATTTTGTCAAAATTTTATTTCTATAGAAAATTTTGTCAAAATTTTATTTCTATGTGAAATTTTGTCAAAATTTTATTTTTATAGAAAATTTTATCAAAATTTTATTTCTATAGAAAATTTTGTCAAAATTTTACTTCTATAGAAAATTTTGTCAAAATTTTATTTCTATAGAAAATTTTGTCAAAATTTTATTTCTATAGAAAATTTTGTCAAAATTTTATTTGTATAGAAATTTTTATCAAAATTTTATTCTATAGAAAAATTTGTCAAAATTGTATTTCTATAGAAAATTTTGTCAAAATTTTATTTCTATAGAAAATGTGCGTTTTGTTTTGTTACTGTTGGTTTTGTTGTTTGTAAAAAATATCCTTAGAAAAAACTAAATTTTTCTTTGCGATGCCGTCAGAGAGTAAAAGTCGGACAATACGTAACCTAAGTTTTGAATTTCTTTACAAGTTTTTATGAGATATAAAAAACGAAAAAGTAAATGAAAATCAATATTGAATACAAAATGACAACATGATGCCCATTTGACCCTACAGATGCCCATTTCAATCTAAACGATTACCATGAGAAAATATTTTTGACCCCGTGGTAATCGGCAGGAGCAAACAAACAATTTCTCTTCAATATAAATTCACACTTTTTTTTGCCAAAGACAAAAGGCTAACGAACAGACAACAAAGCCTAAAACTGGCTGAAATATAAAATCGCAACAGCAAAAAAAGGCCAAAAGATCCATAGAGAGTAGCAGACAGACAGACGGAAAGCCATAGAATTGCTGAGCACTGCAGGCAATCGACTCTACATTCTAAAGGCATTGTTTGAGTAGCACTCAAATGTTACGAGGGAAAAAAGGATGCCACAAACGGAGTGTAGGTCAAAATTCAAAAGACGCATAATTACAGGTTAGAGATTCTTTTGCCTTAATGTTTGACTGACTGGTTCGGTTTTTGCTAGTGGCTGATTGTTGTTTGGTATAAAGGCCTAAAGGCGTAGTAGGCCAAAGAAACAAAGGCACAAATAAAAACTGAAAAAGAAAGATTAAAGTCCTGGAGTTGCGAAGGGTAGCCGAGATGCTGCTGCGTCTTTCAACTTGTCCCAATTGTTGTAGATGAGAAGAAGTCCTTGCCAAAAGGATATGACGAGTTGAGCATTCGAATTGAAACAATGTATGTGATAATGGTGATGATCTTCTATTGAGCATAAGATGATGGAATTTTTGGAAATGGTAAGTCAGGAAGAAAACAATGTAGTTTCCATCATAAGGTCGCTACTACATGGTTGCTATTATGTGTTGCAACCATCTTCAGGTTGTTATCATTTCTAAAACGCTCGTCTGACTGCTGATTGGTTTATTCCAGTGACAGTTAGTTTTATTGGTTAGCAATTTACATAAGCATTTGGATCTGTTGCATTCATAAATGAAGATAGTAGTGGTGGAATTGACGCGTGATAGTGTTATTATAAGAGCCATCCACCATTTAAATGTGCGTGTTACCGTGAGATACTATGTTGGATCGCTTCCAAAGCCTCAGTGCTAGAAAACTTTGCTGGGGAGCTGAACATGAATGCAACGCACATTGAAAAATGAGTTTGGACTAAAGTCATTAAAGTTCCAAAAAGTTAAAGAGCTGGAAGTACAAAAGAGTTGCTTCATTTGCACGAAAGTGACCAGTTATCAAATTTAATTTTATCCGATGAAAAGCCACTCCTAATTGAGGAGTTTGAAAAAAATCAGGTTTACTTGCTAAAGATGTCAGATGAAAAATTTTAATTGGCTTTGTAACTAAAGTTTTTGATACTAACATTTTCGTAAGTGCAGCAGTTTCAATTACAAAATAAATTGGATCATTCACCTTCTTGAAGCAAAAAAAAAAAATTTCTGTTTAAAAATTTAATTGGGTACCTTAATTTCGTGACTGAAGTAACATATAAAAAGATTTTTTATTCAGTGTACGTAGTCAATACCAAGAGCTGTCTTCAAGACAATCCTTTACGGTGTACCATACATACGCACTTAGTTAATCAATCCTTTTCCAGAGTAGTGTTACAGAATATGAAGATGTGATTTCTTTTTTATTTTTCAAACTATAAAACTTTTTCCCATCCCCTATATTTATAAAGAAGTGATGTTTTGAATATCCTCCAAGGCAAGGACAACATCATAGACAATCAACCGGTAATGAACATCTTGTTAATGACTTTCTAAAACAAGTGCTAAAGAAAGTCCAGGTAACAGCTTCTAAATGAACATTAGTAAAAATACTGGGCGTTAAAACTGGGCCAATTTTTAGTCCAAAACCTAGATACTCAACAGGAGCAAACAAATGACTGCAATTGCAGTTGCGTTGCATGCTGCTGCCACTCCACAAATTATTCGTACAAGAAAAAAAACGCCCATTCTTTTGTTAGTTGTCCAATTAATTGAAGGTGAGTATTGTTTAGTTTTGTTGTGTTATTTTAGCAGGTTCATCACTCGAAGGCCTACTGAAGAACATTAGCAATTGCCAAAATTGCTGCCACACGTCTGCAGGAATTTTTACATCTTTCACTTACTTAACCTTTTGCCTTTGGTGGGAATGTCCGGAGTGTATTTGTTTTTGTTACTGGCATTACGAACAACCAACGACAGGTTAACAGTTGCTATTGGCAAATTACTGTCTGTTTGTAAAAATAATTTGTCAAAAATTTCAAATGAATCTTTTGGGCAAAAGAAAAATGCAATGACTAAAATAAACACAAAACAGGACATCAGTGTAATTGGAAAATAGTCATACACTTCAAAAAAAAACATCAATGTAGGTTAGGTTAGGTTAGGTTAAAGTGGCAGCCCGATTAAGATTCAGGCTCACTTAGACTATTCAGTCCATTGTGATACCACATTAACTAAAAGTACCTATTACATATGGGCACTTCTAGTTTTAACCGCTGAACCTTCTTGATTATTTTTCTTTGTTGAACCAACCAGATTGTTCCAAAAACAGTAGCAGACTGCTTAAGTTAACGTTTTCCAGATCCGCCAGTAATCTGAAGCTATATGCTCCTAGAAGTTGCTTGCGCTTTACACAAAATGCAGGACACTCACACAAGAGGTGTTTAATTGATTCTTTTTCCTCCGCATCATGACAGCTCATACAATAGTCATTATACTTCGCGCCAATAGTTTTTGCAAAATCGCCTATCAGGCAGCGACCCGTTATAGCAGATATCAGGAGTGATATCTGACGTCTCGAGAACATTAGCATATCTAGTGTGCGGTTTAAGTTGAAATGGGGCCATATTTGCTTGGTGTCGTTACAACCCTTGCAATTCTCCCATCGAACATTTGCCATCATAACAGCCTTCTCACGCAGCATGAGCTTGCAGGTAGCTAGGGGCATACCAACAAATTCTAGTTCCCCTGGAATATGTAAGGTAGTCCCTAGCCTTGCCAACTCATCCGCTTCGCAGTTCCCCGGTATGTTCCTATGGCCAGGCACCCATATTAGGTGAATATTGTACTGCTCAGCCATCTCATTGAGAGATTTGCGGCAGTCGATGGCCGTTTTCGAGTTGAGGAACACAGAGTCCAAGGATTTTATTGCAGGTTGACTGTCTGAGTATATATTAATGCCCACATTTTTTGGAACATTACTTCTCAGCCAATTCGCCACCTCTCTTATTGCTAATATTTCAGCCTGAAAAACACTACAGTGATTAGGTAATCTTTTCGCTATTCGAAGTTCCAGATCATTAGAATATACTCCGAACCCCACTTGTCCATCCAATTTGGAGCCATCAGTGTAGAAATCTATATATTATTTATTCCCCGGGGTCTGTGTGCACCACGCCTCACTGTTGGGGATTAGAGTCTCAAACTTTTTGTCGAAAAGTGGACTCGCCAAAGTGTAATCCACTACGTTAGGCACATCTGGCATTGTTTTGAGGACAGAACTGTGACCGTAACCTTTTTCCGACCACAGCGATAGTTCGCGCAACCGCACAGCCGTTGTTGCAGCTGACTGTTTGGCCAAAATGTCTAAAGGCAATAGATGCAGCACGACATTAAGGGAATTTGTTCCTGTCTTGCTGAATGCGCCTGAAATACACAAACACGCCATACGCTGAACTTTATCTAAACAAGTCGGTTTCTGAAGTGCCGGCCACCAGACTACAACACCATATAGCATTATAGGTCTAACCACTGCCGTGTATAGCCAATGCACAATTTTTGGTTTCAGTCCCCACTTTTTTCCTATTGCCTTTTTGCACGAGTACAAAGCTACAGTTGCCTTTCTCGCCCTTTCTTCAATATTAAGCTTAAAGTTCAGCTTCCTGTCCAAAATAACGCCAAGGTATTTTGCACATTCACCAAAGGGAATTTCAATACCCCCTAAGGAAATGGGCCTAACCGTGGGAGTTTTGCGATCGTTGCAGTACATGACTAATTCTGTCTTTGCAGGATTTACCCCAAGACCATTGTCTTTCGCCCATTTCTCAGTCATCCGGAGGGCCCTCTGAATAATATCTCTGATTGTGGATGGGAATTTTCCCCTGACTGCCAGAGCCACATCATCTGCGTATGCCACCACTTTTATCCTTTCTTTTTCTAGAGTAACCAGAAGGCTATTTATAGCAACATTCCAAAGAAGAGGTGATAGGACTCCTCCTTGGGGAGTGCCTCTGTTCACATACCTTTGTATGTTTGCTTGTCCTAGTGTGGCTGAAATACGTCTCTTCATTAGCAGTTCGTCTAACAGCCTGAGTATACATGGATCAACATTCAGAGTTGTCAGTCCATTTAATATCGAGCTCGGATGGACATTATTGAACGCCCCTTCGATGTCTAGAAACGCCACGATTGTGTATTCTTTGACAGATAGTGAGCTTTCAATAAAGCTGACTAGTTCATGTAGTGCGGTCTCAGTAGACCTGCCCTTCGAGTATGCATGCTGTCGTTTCGAGAACAAACTTGAATCGATGCTAGTTCTAAGATAAATATCTATCATCCTCTCCAGAGTCTTAAGTAGGAATGAGGATAAGCTGATTGGTCGGAAATCCTTCGCCCTCGAGTGAGAGGCTTTTCCCGCTTTAGGTATGAAAACGACTTTTGTTTCCCTCCACTTTCCTGGGATATATGATAAGTTGATACATCCTTTATATATCACCGACAACCAGGGGATAATTTTGTCAGTTACAGCTTGTAACTCCGCCGGAGTAATTCCATCAGGTCCAGGGGATTTGAATGGTCCAAAGCTATTTAGCGCCCATCTTATTCTAGTTTCCGATACAATTTCCTCGACAGGAAACGACCGCTGAGCAACTGTGGCACCGCCAGTACATGGTTCAACCGTCTGATTTCCAGGAAAATGTGTGTCCAATAGTACCTCCAGCGTCTCCTTACTGGACGTTGTCCAATTGCCCTCCGATGTTTTAATGAAACCTGGAGCGGAGTTGGTGGATGCTAGAACCTTCCGTAGTCTGGAAGCCTCGGACGTATTCTCAATACTGCTGCAGTAAGCATTCCAAGAGTTATGCTGAGCCTTTCTCAGTTCTCGCTTGTATCCTCTCAGATTCTTCTTGTAAGCGTCCCAGTCCTCAGGGGCTCTGGTGGACTTTGCCTTGTTAAAGAGCTTCCTGCAGGATTTCCTCATATTACTTAATTCCGTAGACCACCATGGTGGTCGATGTTTCCCCCTTGGCTTTCCTCTAGGGCATGCAGCTTTCAGTGAGATGTTGAAGGCCTTAGTAATCCGCTCCACTGCGTGTTCGATATCTTGCACATTTCTCATATTTGTCTCTGTTATTTCCGGTATCATCATATTGAACGATTCCCTATACCTATTCCAGTCAGCTTTCCTAACATTTGGCGGAAATATGATCTTGGTGATATGAACATCAAATTTGAAACTGATGTAGCGATGATCTGAGAAGCTGTGTTCACTTAAAACCTGCCACTCAGATATCATTTCATTTAGTTCTTGCGAGGCCAAGGTGATGTCCAAAACCTCTTGCCTGTTTTTAGTGACAAAGGTTGGGACATCTCCCTTGTTGCAAACTACCAGATTAGTACGCAAAATAAACTCTATTAGCGACTCTCCCCTTGCATTAGTATCACTACTTCCCCATATACAATGATGTGCATTCGCATCGCATCCCATAATGAGTTTCGCCTTTGTTTTCAGTGACTCCTCCACTAAGGTCTTAACGGCATATGGAGGCATCTCCCTGTCATGTCCCATGTAGACCGAAGATACCCAATATTTGCATTTGGCTATTTCTAAACTTGCAACGACAGTGTCTGTATTGCACATTGAGGGAAGCAGAAACAAATTGAGCTCGTTTTTAGCAATTATACAGGCTCGATTTACATCATTACCAGTATACTGCAATAGTTTGAACCCCGGAGTACTTAATTCACATATTTTGTTTTTGTAAACATATGGTTCTTGAATAAGAACTATATCTATGTCCCCTTTCATCAGGAGAACTTTTAAGGCAGCACATGCAGCCTTACAATGATGAAGATTTATCTGGAGGATCCGTAGGACCATCGAGATTTTCAACAACCGTCACATCAGCCGCTTCGATCGAGTCATCAAGAATGTCCTCTTCAGAGATATCGGTGACTCTCGCAATAACCATAGGTTCGACTTTGGTGAGTTCTGAGGCAATAGAAGCCTCCTCACGCATACGGTATCTATCCATGTCTTCAACTTTGGTATCTCCCTCGACTTCGCAAGAGGATCCGCTTACTTCTGATTCAGACAGAGGCTTGTCCATTTCTGAATCCTTTAGCTGATCGTTTTTATACACCTTCATTTGGATATAATGAAAGCCATAACATACACGGCCCTGGGACTTTGCCAGATGTGGCAAAGACTGAGTGTTCAATATAAACACTGCATGCCGTCTTGGTCCATCCACTTCATCCAAACGGCCAACCTTCCAATCAGCTGTTGGAAGATCTGGATTGCATCGTTTCAGTCTATTTAAAATAGATTCAGGGTCAGAAGGGTTTGCAGGTATCCAGGCATGTGCTCTAGGTCTAGCCGGTATGTCTTTCTTCTCGACTAACTCTAGAGCAGCTCCTTCCCAAACTTCACCAATTAGTATCAGAGCAGCTTTAAAACATTCTATAGACCTCTGGTCCTCAAATGCGACTAGCTTAAATCGTCCTTGATACCAACCAGCCTCTTGGTGTCGAGGATCTGGGCCGGGAAACTTTTCCAGTACCTGTGAGTAGACGACAGATAGAGCATTCTCAATTTCCCCCCATTTTTGCTTTGGAACCATACCGTCCAATGCTCCTTTATTAATGATAGCCATTACAAGGCTATCTTTAGCAACTGAGGCAAACGATCTTTGATCCCTTTTGGAGGATGGCAGCTCATCCGGCGATCGTTCCCTTTTTCCAGTCTCAAGAATTCCTTGAGCCCATTTTAAGGAATCGCTTTGTTTAGCCGACAACGTGCTTGGGTCGACTGATCCTAACTTCTTTAGGATAAACAAAGCATTTCTGCGTTCCTTGAATCTCTTTCGTGAGGGATTACCTCCTTTTGATGTCGTTACCTTAGGAAAAGTTCGACTTGTCAGTGTGTCGCCACCTGTCGACCCGTCTACAGGTCGACTAATTGGACCTAACTCTTGGTCATTGCCCAGATTTATAACTCCAGTCGATACCCGTCCACTGGGCCCTGAAGTTAGCAACCCAGTGGATGACTTGGAATTTCGCTGCATGGTGGCTTAATATCCCACCACACTTGAAATTCGTAGTAGGTACCTATTACTATGAGTATATCCGCTAATGAAAAAACACGTCCGTTCCGTTCGACGGTTGAATAGGAAACATCAATGTAACTAATTAAGAAAATGTTAGTACGATTTTCCTGAAGTGTGAATATATTACAGTCACGGTTGCCACAGTTGGTAGAATTCTATAGAAATAAAATTTTGACAATATTTTCTATAAAATAAAAAAATTGACAAAATTTTCTATAAAAAATAAAATCTTGACAAAATATTCTATAGAAATAATTAATAAAAGTATTCTATAAAAAGTAAAAGTTTTACAAAATTTTCTATAAAATAAAATTTTGATAAAATTTTCTATAAAATAAAATATGCAAAGTTTTCTATAGAAATAAAATTTTGACAACATTTTCTGTAGAAATAAAATTTTGACAAAATTTTCTATAGAAATAAAATTTTGACAAAGTATTCTATAGAAATAATTAATAAAAGTATTCTATAAAAAATAAATGTTTTAAAAAAATTTCTATAAAATAAAATCTGCCAAAGTTTTATATACAAATAAAATTTTGACAGAATTTTTTATAGAAATAAAATTTTGACAAAATTTTCTATAGAAATAAAATTTTGACAAAATTTTCTGTAGAAATAAAATTTTTACAAAATTTTCTATAGAAATAAAATTTTGACAAAATTTTCTATAGAAATAAAATTTTGACAAAATTTTTGACAAAATTTTCGACAAATTAAAATTTGGCAAAGTTTTATATAGAAATAACATTTTGACAAAATTTTCTATAGAAATAAAATTTTGACAAAATTTTCTATAGAAATAATTAATAAAAGTATTCTATAAAAAATAAAAGTTTTACAAAATTTTCTATAAAATAAAATTTTGACAAAATTTTCTATAAAATAAAATTTTGACAAAATTTTCTATAAAATAAAATTTTGACAAAATTTTCTATAAAATAAAATTTTGACAAAATTTTCTATAAAATAAAATCTGCCAAAGTTTTATATATATATAAAATTTTGACAAGATTTTCTATAGAAATAAAATTTTGACAAAATTTTCTATAGAAATAAAATTTTGACAAAATTTTCTATAAAAAATAAAATTTTGGCACAGTTTTATATAGAAATAAAATTTTGAAAAAAATTTGACAAAATTTTCTATAGAAATAAAATTTTGACAAAATTTTCTATAGAAATAATTAATAAAAGTATTCTATAAAAAATAAAAAGTTTTACAAAATTTTCTATAAAATAAAATTTTGACAAAATTTCCTATAAAATAAAATTTTGACAAAATTTTCTATAAAATAAAATTTTGACAAAATTTTCTATAAAATAAAATCTGCCAAAGTTTTATATATACATAAAATTTTGACAAGATTTTCTATAGAAATAAAATTTTGACAAAATTTTCTATAGAAATAAAATTTTGACAAAATTTTCTATAGAAATAATTAATAAAAGTATTCTATAAAAAATAAAAGTTTAACAAAATTTTCTATAAAATTGTGACAAAATTTTCTATAATATAAAATTTGCTAAAGTTTTATATACAAATAAAATTTTGACAAAATTTTCTATAGAAATAAAATGTTAAAAAAATTTTCTATATAAATAAAATTTTGACAAAATATTCTATAGAAATAAAATTTTGAGAAAATTTTCTATAGAAATAAAATTTTGACAAAATTTTCTATAGAAATAAAATTTTGAGAAAAATTTTTTATAGAAACATAATTTTGACAAAATTTTCTATGAAATAAAATTTGGCAAAGTTTTATATAGAAATAAAAATTTGATAAAATTTTCTATATAATAAAATTTTGACAAAATTTTTTATAAAAAATAAAATATTGACATAATTTTATGTAAAAAATTGATACAATTTTCTATAAAAAAATCTAGAAAATAAAATTTTGACAAAATTTTCTATAAAAAAAATTTAATTTGTTGTTTTGATCTCAGCTTTAAAACCATTGCGTTGAGTAAACTTCCAGAGTAGCTTACCCAACGGAGGAAAATAATGTTTGCCAAATTTATTTATGCAAAGCCCTATAGACTGCAAGATGGTTGGATGGACGCACGTTTCGGAATTACCAAATTCCTCATCAGCATCATCTGCTTGGTTGAAGTACAAACCAACAATAAAAAACAAAACAAAACAAAATAAAAATTTGACAAAATTTTCTATAAAATAATATTTTGACAAAAATCTCTATAAAATAAAATTTTGACATAGTTTTCTATACAAAGTTTTCTATAGAAATAAAATTCTGACAAAATTTTATTTCTATACAAAGTTTTCTGTAGAAATAAAATTTTCTATAGAAATAAAATTTTGACAAAATGTTCTATAGAAATAAAATTGTAACAAAGTTTTCTATAGAAATAACATTTTTACAAAATTTTCTATAGAACTAAAATTTTGACAAAATCTTCTATAGAAATAACATTTTGACAAAGTTTTCTGTAGAAATAAAATTTTGACAAAATCTTATATAGAAATAAATCTTGCCAAATATTTTCTCCAAATTTTTGGTAGATTTTTTTGGCTCGAATGTGCAACCGTAATTCCAGTCCTCACAACATATGTGACAAATTAAGGTCAAATGGTTTTATATACACAACCATAGTAATGGCTTTGCCGGACTTTTAAAGGATATAATTTATGACAAAGGTAGGCAATTCGAACAAATCTAAATTGAATTTAAAATGTGATACTATTTGCGACAGATTTTGATTCAGAAAAATCAAATAAGCCCCCAGCAAAAAAGCGTAGCCAAAAAAGTAATGAAGATGTTCTTTTTGGATCCGGAAGTGGTGCCAAATTGACGCAGAAGCGATGAATTTAACATGGGCTTGTCATAGGACGGAAGTCCTCCATTTCAACAGCCGTTGCACTGAATTTGCATTACTTCTTTAGGTGTGATCCGAATTCAATGTTATGAATGTAAATTAAAAAAATCTGTGATATTTTGTCAAATAAATAATTTTTATATTTTTTATAATGGATTTTATAATGAATTTTTTTAATGGATTCTAAAGCTTGTCGGAAACGTTTGACCTCAAATATTTTCAAAAATTCACAATTTTTTCAGATTGGATTTAGCATTCGACAAAATTTAAATGATTTGTAAAATTTTATGAATTCTTACTCTGTTTTTAACTTATTTGAAACAAAAAAAAGTTAAAACAACCAATTCAAAGTATGAAAAAAACCAAGCTATAAAAAATTGAATTAAGAGAACTTCCTGGGTAGTTAAAATAAAGAACATCATTGGGAGTGCATCTTCTGGAAGTACTTTTAAAGTTATGCCTTTGGAAGAACTTCCAAATTTTTTTGCTGGGCCATAATTGGAGTTTTACAATTTGATTAAATTTTCCCACGAGGTAGTTCATTTTTCCATAAAATAATTTCTTTTATTTCGGTGTAAAGTTTTAAATACATGGTAGCGTAAAACAAAATTTTATTTACTTTTTAATATGAGAATTTTGTTTCTGTGTACTTAACTGTCAAAGATTTGTTTGCTTTCCTTTTTTGTTTTGAAAAACAAATGATGTACAAGTAAGAATACAAAATATATATGGACACTTTTAAGGCATCCAACAGAATGAAAGGATCATCAACAAGGATACACACACACACACTCTCTCACGCACAAAACAAAAGGTCAGTAGTGCTGCAGCCGTGGTCAGGACTGGATGCCAGTGATAAATGATTCATTTATTACATTTGTCTTAACATTTGTTGGACATAATTATAGGTGCTGCATTCAGTGAGTCAGTCCAATGGTGCGGTGTTTTTGCTCTGGTGCAGCAGTACTGTGCTATTCAGTTCCGACTCCTACCGTTGGCTGTTGTCCTTCTGATATATGGTGATAATCCATCCTTTTTCTCATTCATATTCCTGCGTCCCGCTATGGAGAAAAGCACCTTTGTTTAATTTTTTTTATTGGAAGTCTGAATGTACAACTGCTGAATAAAACAGCAGGCTGGCTTTCCGAACCAATGGCCTGTTACCGTTTCGAGTTTATTTTTTTGTTGGCCAATAATGTAGGGTAATTGTCGGCTGAGAATGAAGAGTTCAATTAAATGAATGAATTGTTAATGGAGGGGCATAAACTCTTCGAGTTTGTAGTGCGTTCTGTGAATTCATTAATCAGTTCACTGGAAATAACATGCATATGTGTCATGGAAAAATATATGTTTGACAAATTGCCAATCGTATTTTATTTGAAATGTCGTTTTACCATTTCGAGAGGAATATTCGATGCAAATATTATATTAAGTTTAATATAAAGGGAAATCATGCAAATATTCTGGAATTTACTCATAGCAAAGTTAAATGTTTTTGTGGAATAAATGAACTACTTCGGGCACAAAATGGACCAAATTGAACTAAATGGGCGGGCGATAGTAAAAACGATAACATAATGACATTTATGGTTTTCTAACTACCATTTAGGAAATTCTTCATTCTCACAGAAGTAAATATGAACTAAAACTAAATAAAAATCATTGAAGCCAAATTATTGCCATATTAACCTTTAAATGCGCTCTGTATCTTTTAAAATACACAAAATATACCCACATCTTAAAATTTTGACCGAATCTATATACGAATATGAAATCAAGTTTATTGTATTTTAATCCATCATAGCGCCTTTCCTAAAAATATGTTTTTTTTTTTCGAAAATTTGTAATCTATAGTCAAAACTAAAAATCAATTTTTTACCAACAATTCAAAAAACTACAAATTGGAAGTTAAATAATATTTACCACAGATGAAAGTAATCTTGGTAAAAAAAAACTGTGTAGTGTAAACATATTTCTATTATCTACTAAAATCAAATTGTTTATTTGTAAATAAAAACTTATTTTAATTCGCGGTGTATATTTTATTTTTATTAGTTTTTTTTTTTTAATTTGGTATGTAGATATTCTTTATTTACCATTTTGCATATTATATATTTTTTTTCGGTGGTATCGGTAACCATGTTGTAGTTCATTCTTACTATTTTTGAGAATTGTACGAATAATTTCTTTCGCTTTAAGGCCGAAAAACTTTGTTGTTAGTACCCTAATTTCTATCATAATTTATATTAATAATTTATTATGGTTTTAAATTTTATAAATATATAAATTCTTTTGCTTTAATTAGCATTGAATTATTTGGTATGGTCATTATATAGATGGTGATTTTTCACAAAACTTTAATGAATCCACAGTACGGTCCATATAATTTAATGTTTGAGCATTATTTTTGCAAACATAATATCTTTTGATCTATAGACATCAACAATAAAATGATCTTTCAGGTTTATTGCACTGAAAAAAATATTTAAAATATTTGATTCAAAAATTCTTTTTATTAAATTTAGGACACAAATTTGGAATTTTGGTCCCTCCGTTAAAGCCGTATGTCTTTGTACTAAGGAAAATTTTCTTTAAAGCAAAGAACCACATTTTTATACCCTGCGCCACACTGTGGAACAGGGTATCATAAGTTAGTGCATATGTTTGCAACACCCAGAAGGAGACGAGATAGACACATGGTGTCTTTGGCAATAATGCTCAGAGTGGGTCCCTGAGTCGTCTAGCCATGTTTAAGTCCAATCGCCTTCAAATTTGGCACAAGTTCCTGTTTTGGGTCAGAATAGAACCCTATTGATTTTGGAAGAAATCGGTTCAGATTTATATATAGCTCCTATATATATATTTCACCGTATATGGTTCAGATTAAAAAAATGTTTTCCATATTTATACCCACACTGTGGAACAGGGTCCCAACAAAAAAAAAAAAAAATTGGAAGTTCTTCTAAAGGCACATCTTTAAGAGCACTTCCAGAAATGTCCTCCCAAAGATGTTTTTTATTTTAAGTGCACAGGAATTCCATTTGGGTTAATTTTTGTATAACTCGCTTTTTTAATTTTTTTGATAGGAAATTAAAATATTTATTGTTTCAAATAGGTTAAAAACAGATTAAGAATTAATAAGATAGTGTATATTATATATAGTGTATATTATAATTTTACCGAAAAAAGTGCTAAATCCTTTCTAGAAAAATTGCGAATTTTTATACCCTTCACCACTACTGTGGTACAGGGTATAATAAGTTTGTGCATTTGTAGGTAACTCCAAGAAATAGTGGTCATAGACCCATCTTTTAGTATACCGATCGGCTTAGAATTAAATTCTGAGTCGATTTAGCGATGTCCGTCTGTCTGTCTGTCTGTCCGTCCGTCTGCCTGTATATGTAATTTTGTGTACAAAGTACAGGTCGCAATTTAAGTCCGATCGTCCTCAAATTTGGCATAGGGCCGTTTCTTGGGACAGAGATAATCGCTATTGGTTTTGGAAAAAATCAGTTCAGATTTAGATATAGCTGCCATATATATTTATCCCCGATTTGGTCATAGTTAGCGTGTTTATCAACCGATTTTCTTGAAATACCGTACATCCAAATATTTTATGAATCTCGAAAATCCTGCAAAATATCAGCCAAATCGGTTCAGATTTAGATATAGCTCCCATATATATCTTTCGTCCGATTTAGACTCATATGACCACAGAAGCCAAAGTTTACTACCGATCTTCGTGAAATTTTGCACAGAGGGTACAATTGACATTCTACCAATGCTTGGTAAATTTGATTGAAATCGGTTTAAATTTAGATATAGCTCCCGTATATATCTTTCGTCCGATTTGAACTTATATGGCCATAAAAGCCAGAGTTTTGCCGTGATTTGCTTCAAATTTTGCACAAGGAGTACGTTTAGTAGTATCGGTAATTGTGCCAAATTTATTTGAAATCGGTTCAGATTTAGATATGGCTCCCATATATATCTTCCGCCCGATTTGCACTCATATGACCAGGGGGGCCAATGTTATACTCCCATTTAAGTGAAATTTCGCATAAATAGCAGAATTATTATTCTAACAATACATGTCAAATTTAGTCAAAATCGGTTCAGATTATATACACAGTCTTACACAAGTTTACATACGGTTTAAGAAATTGTATTTTCTTTAATTATTAAAATATAATAAAATATGCATATATATGCTTTAGATTTTGTAAATTAATTCGAAAAACAAAGTATTTGTCAATTTTCACGAAGATGTTTTTAGTCTGGATTATAAACAACAACAAGAAACATGTTTAGTTATAAGGTAAAAACCTCAAGGGTATGTAAACTTATGTGAGACTGTGTATAGCTCCCATATATACGTACACCAGAGTTGGGGAAATATGGTAGACTGTTACACATTTTAGACCCATTTTCAATGGAAGTTTCCTCCAATTAACTGGTTAGTGTCAGCCGATTTAAATTTTAATTCTAGACATTTTGTAGAAGTAAAAAAATTGTCTCCTTTATATAGCTTTCACCAAATGTGAAACGTTCCAGACAAGCTTTTTAATGCATTAAAAATTATAAAAAATTTTAAAAATTATGTATTCGTCAAAATATCACAAAATTTCTTAATTCGCATCCACAACACTGGATTCGCATCGCACCTTAAGAAGTGATGGAAATTCAGTGCAACGGCTGTTGAAATCGCTTCTGCGTCAATTTTACACCACTTCCGGATCCAAAAAGAACATTTTCACTACTTTTTTGGCTATGCTTTTTTTGCTGGGGTATTATAAGTTAGTGCATATGTTTGCAACACCCAGAAGGAGACGAGATAGATACATGGTGTCTTTGGCAATAATGCTCAGGGTGGGTCCCTGAGTCGATCTGGCAACATCCGTCTGTCTGTCCGTCCGTCCGTCTGTGAACACATTTTTGTGATCAAAGTCTGGGTCGCAGTTTAAGTCCAATCGGCTTAAAATTTGGCACAAGTTCCTACTTTGAGTCAGAATAGCTTCCATATATATGTTTTTTTTCCGATTTGGCCAAAATACCCACATTTTCCTTATAAAATCGCCACTGCTAAGTCGAAAACATGTAAAACTAAATTATTCCTTTATTTCTATCTATCGACCGATAAATCATAAATACACTTTTGCGAAGTTGCCTCAAAATTGGTTCAGATTAAAATGTTTCCCATACTAACTTAGTGTACCATCCCAGGGCATTAGACGACTTAAATTTTAAGTCAATAGATTACAAATTTTGTTCAGATGAAGTCAGATTTAAATGTATGTATTTGGGACAAAAACCTTTACATATAGCACCTAACACATTTGGCGGATTTGATATAGTATCGAAAATGTGGATTTACAAAGTGGAGCAGGGTATAATATAGTCGACTTTAGACTTTCCTTACTTGTTGGGTGATTTCAAATCCTTAAATTAACTGAAATATTGAATCTTTAGATTTAAGATAAAAAGGATTCATATATAGGCTTATATTGAGGATTTAGCATCTTTGGTTTAATTTTTTTTTTTGTTTTTTTTGGAACAAAGAAAACATTTACTTTGAAGTTGCTGTTGTAATTAAAATTTTTTAATTGACATTTGTTTGTACATGAACAGCTTTATTAATATCCTCCGAAAAGAGAATGGAAATTCGATAAACGCGATCTGTAACCTAATTTTATTGATCCTACACTCAAAAAAGTTTACATGGATCCAAAGATTTTGACCTTCCTTTAAGGATTTTGATATTGATTCCGAGCCAAAGATGCGGTTCTTTAAAATATCTATCAATCTGGCTATATATTTACACTAAAAAAAGCCCGGTTCCAAAGATTTTGTCTTTACTTTAAAAATTTTGGTATTGATTTGAGCCAAAGATGCGGAGAATACAAGTAAGGATAATTTTAAGACACAATTCTCTTTTAAATTTGGGTTTTGTGTACTTGCTTCCAGGAAGCAAATTTTAATTTTTCGCTTTTTCAGTTTTTTTTTTCGTCGTATGCTATTAAAGTCCTTTAAAAACGAGTTAACGACAACTTTATTTTCTAAATTAAGACTCGTCTTTCAGTAGAAACTATGCTTTGTTTCAAGTAAAAAACGTCTTTAAAATAAAGTGTTGAAAAACATGTCCTATATTTGAACGATTTTTTGCTTTGTAGTCAAGATGCAAAAAGACAACAAATGTAAAGACAATTTCATTAAATTTTTCTGAATTATTAAAGTCAAATTGACCTTAGCCCAAACATTTTATGTTATGATACCCATTTTTAAGTGAAATCACTTAATTATAAGGACAATACGACTTCAGTGAAAAGCTTATTGACTTTTGGACAAGGAAAAAACTTTATATTAGGGAAATGCGTCTTCTATGCTAAGCAAAATTTATATTCGTATTTTAAAGACATGAAATCTTTGACCTCACGACAATATTTTTTTCAGTGTTTGTGCTGGTTTTGGGACATTTCCACTGCCAAAAGCATCGTGGCACGACCGCGAGCCATTTGGTACTTTTTCATCACAAATATTATAAATAGCGGACATTGAAGAAATAAACATATTACAAAATGAGGATATTTTATTTTTTATCCAGAATATTGTCTATGTTATACCACATTCGTCCGCAAATGTGAAACGTGAAATGTGATTTTTTCCCCCACACTGAAGAACAGAGTATTATAAGATAGCGTATATATTTGAAACGCCCATAAGAAGACGAAATACAAGCATGGTATCTTTAGCAATAACACTTAGAGCCGGTCTCTGAGCCGGTTGCCACAGTTGGTAGATTGGTAGAATTCTTGATTTTGGTAGATTTTGCAAAGAGGTACTTCTTCGTAAATTTTCTATTCAAATAAACTTTTGACAAAATCCCATATAAATAAAATTTTGTCAAAATTTTCTATAGAAATAAATTTTTGTCAAAATTTTCTTTGGAAATAAAATTTTGACAAAATCTTCTATGGAAATAAAAATTTAACAAAATTTTGTATAGAAATAAAATTTTGACAAAATTTTGTATAGAAATAAATTGTTGACACAATTTTCTATAGAAATAAAGTGTTGACAAAATTTTCTATAAGAATAAAATTTTTCCTATAGAAAAAGAAATAAAATTTTGACAAAATTTCCTATATAATAAAAATTAGACAAAATTTTCTATTGAAATAAAATTTTGACAAAATTTTCTATAGATGGAAAATTTTCAAAAAATTTTCTATAGAAATAAAATTTTCAACAAATTTTCTATGGATATAAAATTTTGACAAAATTTTCGTAGAAATAAAATTTATACAATATAAAATTTTGACAAAATTTTCTATAGAAATAAAATTTTGCAAAATAATATTTTTTAGAAAATCTAAAAACTTGTCCAAATCGGTCTATATTTAAATATTCATTATTAAAAAAATTAATTAAAACAAGTTTATAGTCTTTGCTTCAAAAATTTTTTGCTTTAAATTTAGGACACACATTTTGAAAATTTGCACCCTTCGTTAAAGTTACATGTTTTTAAAATAAGGCAAATTTTCCCTAAATTGAGGTGGCGTAATCTTTATTACCACGTAAATATTTTTTTCAGTGTAGATTTATAGCCAGGTAGGAAGCCGCATCTTTGGCTCCGAATCAATACCAAAATCCTTTAGGGAAGGTCAAAATCTTTGGATATATGTAAACTTTTTTTTTGAGCATGGTTACATGGTCAAACATTCAGGGGATCAATTAAACAAGAACGCTACATGTGTTAATTAATAATGAAGAAGCTCAAAATATCCTTAAAAAGTATTCATCAACATATAAAACCCTCATATTCTGTGCTAACCTCTGTACAAGTTCACAAGTTTGATAATGATCAAATAATTAATGAATTATGCTAAATATTAATTCCTATGATAATCATGCAATCACAAAGCATGTTATTAGCAACTTTACTATAAGCTTATTATTTATTCATTAAAAAAGCGAGATAATCCAATGCAAACACCCCAAAAGGCTGTTTGCATGGTTGAAATAAATTTAAGCAAACAAAAAAAAATATATTACCACAAAATTGTCATTTTTGTAAAGTATTTACAATTTTGTTAAATGGGAAACTCCGAAAACGAAATGAAGTAATATTATAACCATAACACAGGCAAAGTTGTTGATATTACATCAATGTCTGCCGGTGAACAACATCAAGAGATTAAACTTAAACTAAACACGACAAAATGTTTGCCATAACAATTAAGCACTGAAAAATTGCTTATGTTGGAAACAAAATAAGTCATGGATGAAGTATCTGTTGCAGAGAACACTAACAAATTGTGCAAAAACAAGAGGAGGTTCTGTAGCAAAAATGCGAATTATTCGATTAGAAATTTTAATAAACATTATCATCTTACTATTACACTGAAGTATGAAAATAAAGAATTTACTAAAGCTTTACTTGTTTCCAACCCCATTAGAGAAGATAACGGATATAAGAAAGGGAGAAACAACTACAATTTTTTCCTTATATACGTGTTTTTCTTATAGACAATTATTTTTTTATTTTTTGTATAAGAAAAAAGTATCTTATAAGCATAAATGTATTTTAAAATTCGTATAGGAAAATATGCCATAAAAAATGAACTTTATTTTATAGTTTTAATATGTATAAACTATGTTAAAATGAAAAACAAACAAAAAATTTAATTATTTCGTTCTGTCTTCAACTAAAAATTGAAATCAACTAACATAGATCAACTAACTTTAAATCAACTTACTTAGCTTCATTAGTTGTACAAACGCACAAAATTATCCTAATAACTGATTAGAAATATTTTTGTTTTTCATTGAACGAATGAATTATCTCTCCGATTGTAAACAAGTATATATAGCAGTAAGTTCGGTCGGGCCGAATCTTAAATACCCACCATGAGTTAGATATATATGAGTTGTTTTTCATTGAACGAATGAATTATCTCTCCGATTGTAAACAAGTATATATAGCAGTAAGTTCGGTCGGGCCGAATCTTAAATACCCACCATGAGTTAGATATAATAGTTTCCTTTGAAAACTATTCGTCGTTGCGGGTTACTTGATAATATCTAGAATGTCAGGGGGTTTGATGACAGAGCAGATAAGTTCAACCACACAGAAAAAAATATCACCAAAATATTTCCAATTAAAAAGTTAATTGAAGTTGAAAATTTTTTCAATTAATAAATTAATTGATACAATTAACTTTTTAATCATGATAGAAACATTAAGTTAATTAAGTCAATGATTGAACATTTTAAAAATTTTAATTAAAAAATTAATTGATACAATTAACTTTTTAATCAAATTCGGAAGACTAATTCAGTTAAAAAAAGTTCTGATTTTTTTTTAAATTTGTAATTAAAAATGTATTTCAAAGAATCATTTGTTAATCCAAATAAAAACTCAAAGCCAATCTAACTATGTAATTAAAAATAGTTACCTTTTTTAATTAATAAATTAATTGCGTTTTGCAATCAATATCAATTAAATTTTTAATTGAATCAATTAAAAAATTAATTGAATTTTGCTGAAAAAACAATTAATTTTTTAATCAAGAATTTTTTCTATGCCCAATTAAAACTGTGATTGATACTATCATTTTCGTGATTGAAGACATTTCAATTAAAAAATTAATTGGATCAATTAATTTGGTGATTGAATAAGAGAAAAATTTTTTGTGTGCAGTACGCTTCCCGAAGATAAATTTAAAGATATGAAGACTTAATGGGAACCACAGTGGTGCAATGGTTAGCATGCCCGCCTTGCATACACAAGGTCGTGGGTTCGATTCCTGCTTCGACCGAACACCGTAAAGTTTTTCAGCTGTGGTTTATCGCACCTCATTAATGCTGGTGATATTTCTGAGGGTTTCAAAGCTTCTCTAAGTGGTTTCACTGGAATGTGGAACGCCGATCGGACTCGGCTATAAAAAGGAGGTCCCTTGTCATTGAGCTTTACATGGAATCGGGTAGCACTCAGTGATAGGAGAGAAGATCACCACTGTGGTATCACAATGGACTGAATAGTCTAAGTGAGCCTGATACATCGGGCTGCCACCTAACCTAGCCTACCTACGAACACAAAATCAGATTCTTGATTTATAAGAACCATTTTTTATTTGAGTTTTAGAGGAGTAATAAACATCTAGTATAAGAAAATGATGAAATATCGCTTTGACTTGAAATCCAAAATCTTCAGATTTTGATCCTCATTACACACAAAAAATGTTTTTTTCTGATTCAATCACGAAATTAATTGATCCAATTAATTTTTAATCGAAATGTGTTCAATCACAGAAATGATAGTATCAATTAAAACAAGTAAGTAAAGTAGAAAGTCGGGCGGGGCCGACTATATCATACCCTAAACCACCATTACAGAATTAGTAATCATAAGCATTTGTGGGGTAACATATAGGTATGGGAGATAAACCGCAGTTGCATCTTTAAGAAAATTAAGGGGTACATGTCTATGGGTGCTTTGTGTCAATCTGACTATAGCTCATAGTCAATGCTGCCAGGGAATATGTTCGGTTTACCCTACAAGGACAAAAAAGTTCCCTACTTTCCCATACATTCCCAAACAATTTTCCCTACTATACTTTTCGTTAAATTTAAAAAATTTTACAAAACAAAAATGGTTTTAAGTTCTTTATTATCTTAAAACATGAATATGCAACGTATATAACTTAGAATATACATTTGTATTACCACCACGGTTGCCACAGTTGGTAGAATTCTACCCAAATTAGTAACCTTGATTGTTAAATCTTTATAAAAATAAAATTTTGGAAAAAGTTTCTATAAACAAATTTTTGAGATAAACTTTTCTGTAGAAATAAAATTTGGACAATAAATTCTATAGAAATAAAATTTTGAGAAAAAATTCCACAGAAAAAAAATTTTCAAAAAAATTTTTTATAGAAATAATATTTTGAAAAAAAAATCTATAGAAATACATTTTTGACAAAATGTTCTATAGAAATAAACTGTTGACAAAATTTTCTACAGGAATAAAGTTTACCACACATTGTTAAAGATCAAGCCTTGCCGGCTTCTAATTTCCTCCTCTAGAGCCACCAAAATGTAAAAATTATTACAAATTGTGTTGAGTGAAAATGTCCTACGTTGTGGCCCTATGTCCCTACAAGACGCTAAATATTAGAAAAACCCTACATATAGGGAATTTCCCCTACTTCTAGCAACACTTGATATTGCACCTACGGAGTTAGTATGCCACTAATATTGAGCCCATTATTAAAAAAGAGAAAATCGTTAAATTAGTGTGGGTAATAAATGCAAATTTATAAAAATCGAGCAATATTCTTATGTAAGAGCTACAAGTACGGATAAGTGCGATCGGCTAGTACATCAAAATTTGAAATTTGAGTAACATTGAATAAATAAGAGTACTATGGCCAAATTTGGGAAAATAGAGCGATGCATATATATGGAAACTATATCTAAATCTGAACCAATTTGCATAATATTTTGCGGGAAAATCGGGCTATACATATATATGGGAGCTATATCTAAATCTGAACCGATTTCGATGATTTTTTGCACATATATTTAGTGCTATAGAAGACTACATTTAGCCAAATTTTGGTAAGATCGGTTGATAAATAAGGGTTTTATGGCCAAATTTAGAATAATCGGGGGGTACATATATATGGGAGCTATAGCTAAATCTGAACCGATTTCGATGATTTTTTGCACATATAGTTAGTGCTATAGAAGATTATATTTAGCCAACTTTGAGTAAGATCGGTTGATAAATAAAGGTTTTGTGGCCAAATTTGGGAAAATCGGGCGATACATATATATGAGAGCTATATCTAAATCTGAACCGATTTGGATGAAATTTTGCAGACGTGAAGGAAAAGATTACCTTTTGCCAAATTTGGTGACGATCCGTTTGAAAAAACGCGCAACGTGACCCCATTTGTCGAAATCGGGCGATACATATATATGGGAGCTATATGTATATTTGATCCGATTTCTTCCAAATTCAATAGCGTTCGTCCTTGTACCCAAAAAACTCCCTGTACCAAATTTCATCAAAATCGGTTAATAATTGCGACCGGAATCCTGTGAACAACAAATACATGGACAGACGGACGGACACCAAGCGCTAGATCAACTCAGGAGGTGATTCTGAGTCGATCGGTATATATTTTATGGGGTCTAAAATCAATATTTCTGGTTTAGGGTATAAAAATAATTGAAGGTCAATTAAAAAGTTAATTGATCCAATTAAAAAATTAATTGATACTATTATTTTTGCGATTGATTTTTGTTTCAATTAAAAAATTTGTTGAATCAATTAAATTTTTAATTGAATATTTTTTAAAACTCAATTAAAATTTTAATTGGAAAAATTCTCGTGATTTTTTTTTTGTGTAATCAAATGATTAAAAGAAGTAAAATCTGGAAATTTTACTTTCAGTTCCAAGCAATTTTCATGATTAGTGCGCCTTCTAACAGGTTGGCTGATAAGTACCCGGTCTGACACATAGATGGCGTAGCTAGTATTAAATTCATATTATTTTTATATAGTACTAACCTTCAAATGATTCGTATCAAAATCTGTCAATTAGTTTGTGAGATAGAGCGTCTTTTGTGAAGCAACTTTTGTTATTGTGAAAAAAAATGGAAAAAAATGAATTTCGTGTTTTGATAAAATACTGTTTTCTGAAGGAAAAGAATACGGTGGAAGCAAAACCTTGGCTTGATAATGAGTTTCCGCACTCTGTCCTAAGGAAATCAACAATAATTGATTGGTATGCAAAATTCAAGCGTGGTGAAATAAGGACGGAGGACGGTGAACGCAGTGGACGCCCCAAAGAGATGGTTACCGACGAAAACATCAAAAAAATCCACAAAATGATTTTGAATAACCGTAAAATGAAGTTGATCGAGATAGCAGAGGCCTTAAAGATATCAAAGGAACGTGTTGGTCATATCATTCATCAATATTTGGATATGTGCAAAATGGGTGCCGCGCGAGCTCACATTTGACCAAAAACAACAACGTGTTGATGATTCTGAGCGGTGTTTGCAGCTGTTAACTCGTAATACACCCGAGTTTTTCCGTCGATATGTGACAATGGATCAAAACATGGCTCCATCACTACACTCCTGACTCCAATCGACAGTCGGCTGAGTGGACAGCGACCGGTGAACCGTCTCCGAAGCGTGGAAAGACTCAAAAGTCAGCTGGCAAAGTAATGGCCTTTTTTTGGGATGCGCATGGAATAATTTTTATCGATTATCTCGAGTATTATTGGAGCGTTTGAAGGTCGAAATCGCGGCAAAACGGCCCCATATGAAGAAGAAAAAAGTGTTGTTCCACCGAGACAACGCACCGTGCCACAAGTCATTGAGAACGATGGCAAAAATTCATTGGGCTTCGAATTGCTTCCCCACCCACCGTATTCTCCAGATCTGGCCCCTGCGACTTTTACATGTTCTCAGAACTCAAAAGGATACTCGCAGGGAAAAAATTTGGCTGCAATAAAGAGGTGATCGTCGAAACTGAGGCCTATTTTGAGGCAAAACCGAAGGAGTACTACCAAAATGGTATCAAAAAATTGGGAGGTCCTTATAATCGTTGTATCGCTCGTGAAGGGAACTATGTTGAATAACAAAAACGAATTTTGACCAAACAAAGTGTATTTTTCTTTGTTATACCGGGGACTTATCAGCCAACCTGTTATACCCCCAAGGAGTGAAATCGGTCCATATGGAGGCCTTACCCAAAAATGCAGTTTATATAAGCCCAAGGAGTTAAACCGGGAGATCAGTCTATATGGGTGCTATGCCAAAAACATGCACCGATACACACCAAATTCAGTACACCTAATTGTGGTTATGAAAAACCCACAGATCTAGAGCGCCATAGGGTGGGTTTATAAGGAGGGCTATATCAAAACCAGTACCGACATATAATATATTCGCCACACCTTTTAATGATCCTAATTACCCAATTAATTCTGATAACATTAGTTTACACTGAAAGTATACACTTGACGAGAGGTGACTTTTCTTATGAATTTGGATCTGCTGAATTCGAAAATGAAGGTTAACAAATTTTTTATGAAACAGTTTTTGAGATATCCCGTTATGTTTTTCGGCCTTTTTTCACTGAACAAATCATATGTCGAGCTAGAAATGTCCTCTTATATCGTTGTTGGTACTTGAACGCAAGGTATTAAGATGACGACAACTTTGTATAATTGGATCTGTTAAAAGTTAAGTGGTTCAAATCAAATATCGATGAAAATAGGGCAAATTTTCAAAAAATCGTGTTTTACAATGACTCTTTGCCGCCAGATAAGTATAAACCATTGAAAAAGACAACTGTTTCGTAAAGATGATACTTTACCGTAAGAAATAAGACAAACTAGAAAATCGACCGAAAAATGACAAAGTTGTAAGCAATTGAGTAATTAATCCGATGCCAAATCATACAGATATGAGCCAGTAACTCACATAAAAATGCCACTCAGCCACACAAGAACGCAAGTGTACATGAAAAAAAAAAAATATTTTGTGAACTAGTGTAATTGGTTGATAGTTTTGCTACAAGTAAAGGATGCTGATGAGGAGTATGGTAATTCTGAAACGGTCGTCCATCCAACCATCTTGCAGTCCAAACAAGAAATATGATTGAAGAACAAACCAACAACAAAAAACGAGACAAATGAACAAATAAACTCAAAATAAACTCAGCCAACTTCACTCAAATCGATGATTTGATATTTGGCAAAGGAAAAGAGAGGTATTTGTACAAAGAATTATTTAGGTAAAAGTCGACTATCATAAACCTTTTTTCGGAAGGTTCAAGTGTAATTCTCTTTGGGTTTAGTGAATTACACGAATTCATTCTGATAATTGGTTGATGGTTTTGCTGCAAGTAGAGGATGCTGATGAGGAATGTTGTAATTCCGAAACGGCCGTCCATCCAACCATCTTGCAGTCTATAGGGCTTTGCCCAAATAAATTTGACGGTATATATGAGGGCTATATCAAAACCTGGACCTTTGTAGTCCATCTTCGAACTTGACCTGCTTTCAAACAATATTTTTTACAGACTTTTTTTTGTAACCGTTGGTTTCTTATATGATAAGTGCTTATAACCGTTACCTTCCTACACCCTCCAAAAAATGAACACTACACAGTATATTTTCTTCTTGACTTCTTTGACAATTTGGAATGGCTTTCCATAGGAGAAAATCAAATGCAGTAACTGGCCACTTTCCTGCAAGCGAAGCAACTCATTGAATCTTTAACTTTTTCGTGCATTGGCGAGCTCTTGCACTTTTTATACCCGCCAGCATAGAATGGGGATGGGGGTATAAGTTTGTCATTTCGTTTGTAACACATCGAAATATCGATTTCCGACTATATAAAGTATATATATTCTTAATCAGGGAGAAATTCTAAGACGATATATGCGACTCCGTCTGTCTGTCGGTTGTAAATTAAAAATTTTTATCGCTATCTTCCTGAAATTTGGCACAGATTCGTTTTTTGTTTGCAGGCAGGTGAAGTTCGAAGATGGGCTATATTGGTCCAAGTTTTGATAAAGTGCCCATATAAACCGACATCCCGATTTCGGGTCTTGGGCGTATGAAATCCGTAGTTTTTATCCAATTTGCCTGAAATTGGAAATCTACCTCTAGAATCTACCTTTAGGACCATCAAAAAGTATGCCGAAAATGGTGCCTATCGGTCCATGTTTTGGTATAGCCCCCATATAGACCGATCTCCCGATTTAACTTCTTGGGCGTCTGGAAACTGTATATTCTATCCGATTTGCTTGAAATTGAAAATCTGGAGGTATTTTTGCTTGCAAGCAGGTGAAGTTCGACGATGGGCTATATCGGTCCAAGTTTTGATGTAATCCCCATATAAACCGACCTCCCGATTTGGGGTCTTGGGCTTATAAAAACCGTAGTTCTTAGCCAATTTGCCTGAAATTGGAAATCTAGAGGTATTTTAGAACCATCGAAAAGTGTGCCGAAAATGGTGCCTATCGGTCTATGTTTTGGTATAGCTCCCATATCGACTGATCTCCCAATTTTACTTCTTGGGCGTCTAGAAACTGTATTTTCTATCCGATTTGTTTGATATTGAAAATCTGGAGGTATTTGAAGACCAAAAGTTGGAGAGTCGCAAACGGGGTGTATCGGTCCATATTTTGGTGTAGCCCCCATATAGACCGATATCCTAAATTTAATTCTAGGGCTTCTAGAATCCGTAGTTTTTATCCCATTTTCCAGAAATTAGAAATCTAGAGGTTTTTTGAGGACCATTAAGAGGTGTGTCGAAAATGGTGAGTATTGGTCCACGTTTTGGTATAGCCCCCATTTTGACTGATCTGCCGATTTTACTTCTTGGGCTGCTAGAGTCAAGTGTTGCCAGGGAAAATTTTCGGTTTACCCTACAAGAACAAGAAAACTTCCCTACTTTCCCCTAAATTTAAACAAAATTTACAAACCAAAATGGTTCTATATTACGTAAAAATAAATTTGTATTACCACACGGTTTATAGAATTCTACCAAAAATAGTAGGTTTTTTCTGTTTGGTGGATTGGTAGAATTCTTAATATTATGGTAAATGAATTCTCTATAGAAATAAAATTTTGGGAAAATTTTCTATAGAAATAAAATTTTAGGAAAATTTTCTAAAGAAATAAAATTTTGAGAACATTTTCTATAGAAATAAAATTTTGAGAAAATTTTCTATAGAAATAAAATTTTGAGAAATATTTCTATAGAAATAAAATTTTGACAACATTTTCTATAGAAATAAAATTTTGGGAAAATTTTCTATAGAAAGAAATTTTTGAGAAAATTTTCTATAGAAACAAAATGTTGAGAAAAATTTCTATCGAAATAAAATGTTGACGAAATTTTCTATAAAAACAGAATTTTGAGAAAAATTTCTATCGAATTAACATTTTGACAAAATTTTCTTAAAAATAAAATTTTGGGAAAATTTTCTATAGAAATAAAATTTTGACAAAATTTTCTATAGAAATAAAATTTTGACAAAATTTTACATAGAAATAAAATTTTGACAAAATTTTCTATAGAAATAAAATGTTGACAAAATATTCTATAGAAATAAAATTTTGGGAAAATTTTCTAAAGAAATAAAATTTTTGGGAAAATTTTCTAAAGAAATAAAATTTTGACAAACATTTCAATAGGAATAAAGTTTTGGCAAATTTTTCGACAGGAATAAAACTTTCTAGAAAAATTTATTTGGCATAGTTCTGGTAAGAGTTTCTTCAAATCCGTAGTTACCACACATTGCTAAATACCAAGCCTCCCCTAGAGCCACCGAAATGTAAAAATTATTCAAACGTCCCTATAAGATACTAAATATTAGAAAAAAACCTACATGTAGGGAATTTTCCCTACTTCTGGCAACACTGCTAGAATCTGTTGTTTTTATCCACTTTGCCTTAAATTAGAAACCTATGTATTTTAGGACCACAAGTATGTCAGCCGAATGTATACATGCCGATACAAACCGAGCCATGTTTTGGTATAGCCCCCATATAACTTCTTGTGCTTGTATAAACCGGGGAGCCACCGTGGTGCAATGGTTAGCATGCCCGCCTTGCATACACAAGGTCGTGGGTTCGATTCCTGCTTCGACCGAACACCAAAAAAGTTTTTCAGCGGTGGATTATCGCACCTCAGTAATGCTGGTGACATTTCTGAGGGTTTCAAAGCTTCTCTAAATTGCAATGTGGAACGCCGTTCGGACTCGGCTATAAAAAGTAGGTCCCTTATCATTGAGCTTAACATGGAATCGGGCAGCACTCAGTGATAAGAGAGAAGTTCACCAATGTGGTATCACAATGGACTGAATAGTCTAAGTGAGCTTGATACATCGGACTGCCACCTAACATAACCTAAACTCTATAAACCGTAGTTTTTTTCCGATTTGCCCGAAAATCTAAATATACTGGTATTTTAGACCCTCAATGTATGTATCGCATTAATTTTTAACGGTCCATTATGTAAGGCATCGATATAGACCGATTTCACTTCTTGAGGGTGTATCAGGCGCACTGATCATAAAAATTGCTTGAAACCGAAAGTAAAATTTCCTCGTAATCATTTAAATAATGGCTTTAAAAATCTACAGATTTAAGATTTCACATCAAGGCTTTATTTCATCATTTACACGATATGTTTATGATTTCTTTAAAACTCAAACAAAATTGGTTCTTTTGAATCCAGAATCTGAATTTGAATTGCTTCACATTTACGGTTTCATACAATAATCACCAATACTTCCTAATTGCTGAACAATATGCAAAAAATTAACTTCCAATTTTAATTATCCACTTTACACCAACCAGAAGCCAAAGGAATCACTTCATTTGCATCGAAAAGGAGAGACATTTGGGTTTAATCTCTTTTGGCCAAATTAAACGACGAATAAAAACTCGGATTAATTATAACCTTCCTCCACCCAAAAACCATTAAGCATACCCACAAAGTCAATTGAAAATGTGCCTATTCAATTTTCGTCATCGTTTCTAAGGGGGGGACAATTCCAATTGCATTCCTTCCCGAGAACTGGCTATGTCATTTACTTACCGTCTTTGGGAATACTCAGCATTTTCATTTCGTGCATAAAACTTAAAAAGGGCGGGGCCCAGCAATGATTGCGACAATGCCAACGATGATGATGACGACTACGACGACAACCGAAAAGATGATGAGAACAATGTTGCTTCTTGTATAACCATCATCATCACCATGAGCAGTAGTTGTACTCCAAAATTCAAAGTTGTACAGGATTTTATGATGATAACGGCACGTGAAAAATCAGCAGGAATTCTCGAATACACGACAAATGAAAATTTGTCATCACAGGCAGACGGAATGACTACGTTCTTTGAGGGGGTGAAGAACATGCATGAGGGGAAAAGTCGATTTGAGCAATACTCAGCAAAATAAAAGCAACGGCAGTAACACGCAATTTCAGAGCGTATAGCAAATGATTAATTAACGAGGCTCGATGCAAAAATTTTAAGCAATTTTATAAAGATTTCCACAAACTTTCCCCTACATCTCAGCAAAAAATACTTCAGCAGTAAGAGTTTAATTGCGCTTTTTGAGATACAAAAAAGTAGGCAGAGCATCCACACTGCATGAATCGGTGGCAATGACGTAAACGAGTAATCAAACTAGTTTATTATCATTTGTTTACGTTATTGCAACCAATTCATGCAGTAGAGATGCATGAAAGGTAGTGCTGTTTTCCTTCAGCCAACAATGCTATACTCAAGGTTATATATCATTTCTCAGCAATATTTCTATTAAAATGCGTTGTGTAGAAGCTGCTCTAAATCGGGACATCGCCTACAAGAATCAGCGCTGATTCGGTTGTTTTGTAAGCAGTTGGTACTGCCTCTCTCCCTTACAATCCTGATGAAATAGTGCTACATTTTTTGCTGGGATGTGTCGTTGTTCAACCACTGAAGTTCAAATTAGGTTTGTTTTTTTTCCTCTCTCGAAATCTACATTTTTCAAATGTTACGTTTGTATCGAAAGGCGATTTGCAAATCCAAATTGGTTAATACTAAAAATGAGGATTTTTAGCTACGACGAAAAACGAGACTTTTTTTATTAAAGTTCCACCAAAACTGGCAATAAATTAGAAATTTTGAATTTTGCACAAAAATTACTAAAAATTACTAGAAAATCCCCAAATTTTTATAAAAACTTATTTGTTGCTATAATTTCATAAAAAATGGATTTTTTTTTAATATTGAGACACTTCTCTACAAAACCTAAACAAACATTTATTGTCTAGTCGACCTCCTGTGTTTCTATGTAAATTACCAGCACATGCTACATGCGTTGATGAAAGGATTTTGGGGATGAGAGATCTAATTTTAAACGAAATGGCAAATTGTCGTTTTAGTGAACTAATGGTACGTGCTGTGAATGAAGGAATAAACGCAGTTAGAAAGTTCGTCAAGTATTATTTATGGCGTGAATATAAATCCATTTAAATATGATGCCAGTGATGATTTTAGACATTTGCAACTATTAATTTTAGTATTCACTTACATTAATTTTCCTTCTTGACAGACATATTAGGTGAGGTGTGTAATTATAATGATGCTTCATATATTCCTGAAATACAAAATGGAAAAAATAATTAAGTTGGAAGTATAAGAGTATGGATATATAGATTGTCCAAAAGTTTATGAATAATTTTCAAAAAATCAGTTAAAAAATTATAAAATAAATCAACACAATCATTATACCCACCACCATAGAATGGTGACGGGGGTATAATAAGTTTGTCATTCCGTTTGTAACACATCGAAATTTCGATTTCCGACTATATAAAGTATATATATTCTTGATCAGGGAAAAAATCTAAGACGATATAACGATGTCCGTCTGTCTGTCCGTTCGTCTGTATGTCTGTCTGTGTGTCTGTCTGTCTGGCTGTCTGTCTGTCTGTCTGTTGTAATCACGCTGCAGTCTTCAATAATGAAGCAATCGTGCTGAAATTTTGCACAAACTCGTCTTTTGTCTGCAGGCAGGTCAAGTTCGAAGATGGGCTATATCGGTCCAGGTTTTGATATAGTCCCCATATAAACCGACCTCCCGATTTGGGGTCTTGGGCTTATAGAAATCGTAGTTTTTATCCAATTTGCCTGAAATTTTAAATCTAGAGGTGTTTTATGACCATAAATAGGTGTGCCAAAAATGGTGAGTATCGGTCTATGTTTTGGTATAGCCCCCATATAGACCGATGTCCCGATTTTACTTCTTGGGCTTATAGAAACCGCAGTTTTTATTCAATTTACCTGAAACTGGAAATCTAGAGGTATTGTAGGACCACAAATACGTGTGCCAAAAATTGTGAGTATCAGTACATATTTTGGTATAGCCTCCTTATAGACCGATCTCCCGATTTTACTTCTTGGGCTTATAGAAACCGCAGTTTTTATTCAAATTACCTGAAATTGGAAATCTAGAGGTATTGTAGGGCCACAAATACGTGTGCCAAAAATTGTGAGTATCGATCCATGTTTTGGTATGGTCCCCATATAAAAAGACCTCCCGATTTGGGGTCTTGGGCTTATAGAAACAGTAGTTTTTATACAATTTGCCTGAAATTGGAAATCTAGAGGTATGTTCGGGTCATAAAGAGGGGTGCCGAAAACGGTGAGTATCGGTTCATATTTTTGTATAGCCCCCTAAGAACGATCTCCCCATTTAACTCCTTGGGTTTCTAGAAACCGTAGTTTTTATCTGATTTGCCTGAAATTGTAAATATTCTGGTATTTTAGGCTCACAAAAACGTGTATCGTATTAAGTTTTTATAGGCCCATTTGGTAGTACCTCCATATAGACCGACTTCACTTCTTGAGGGTGTAGAAGGCGCACTGATCATGAAAATTGCTTGAAACTCAATGTACAATTTCCAGATTTTACTTCTACAGATTTAAGATTTCAAATCAAGACGTTATTTTATAATTTTCTTGCACACATACAAGAGATGTTAATGATTCCTCTAAAACTCAAACAAAAATGGTTCTTATAAATCCAGAATCTGATATAGTCCTCATAGGTGAAATCTTTAAATTTATCTTCTGGAAGTGTCCTCAAGTCCTCAAGCCCTCCTGAAATTTCAAAGGAAACCCTAATATATGGTTCATGGTGGTGGGTATTTAAGATTTGGCCCGGCCGAACTTACTGCTGTATATACTTGTTTTTTAATTAATTTAGTTAATAAAATGTGTGAAAATTTTCTTGGGTTTTATTAAACAATCAATTGTTCCAATTATATAAAAAAAATCTGATTCAATCACGAAATTAATTGATCCAATTAATTTTTTAAGTGAAATGTCTTCAATCACCGAAATGATAGTATCAATTAAACAATTAATTGATACTATATATTTTTTAAAAGTCAATTAAGACTTTAATTGGAAAAATTCCGTGATTTTTTTTCTGTGTAACAATTTCATTAAAAAATGTAATCGTTGTCGATTGCAAAACTCAATTAATTGCTTAACATATTTAATTAAAATGTTAATTGAAAATTGGATTGAGGTTTAACTAAATGATAAATTTTAATCAATTAAAAAACTAATTAAATTTTCCACTCGACATAAATTAAATTCTTGATTGAATCAATTGAAAAGTCAGTTGATTTTTGCAACCAATACCAATTAAATTTTTAATTGAATTAACATCAATTAAATTTTTAATTGAATCTATTAAAAAATTAATTGAAATTTTCAAATCGAATAAATTAATTTTTTTAATAAAATATTTTTGTATGACCAATTAAAACTGTGATGGATACTTTCATTTTCGTGATTGTAGAAAATTTCAATTAAAAAATTATTTGGTGAATTCAAATCAAAAAAATGTTTGTGTGGTGATGGCTCATTCATAGCGTAGGTATTTCTATGGTAAGGTAAATGAAAAACGTCAAAATTTCTTAATCTTCGCTATATACAGTCGTCAAGAGTGTAATGAGCCATAAATGGGTATTTTGCCCAACAAAAAAATTAAAAAGTTGTTACAAAGCCACAACATTGAAAGTACTTCAAAAATTGTTCTCTCAAAGATGACCTCTATTTTTACTACCCAGAAAGGTCTTTTACCTTTTCCAAAACTGGGTAACTGCATACGATTCCTTTAGCATTACTACTAATAAATATCCCAGTAAAAAAAAGCGTCGCCAAAAAAGTAATGAAAATGTTCTTTTTGGATTCGGAAGTGGTGCAAAATTGACGCATAAGCGATGAATTTAACATGGGCTTGTCATAGGACGGAAGTCCTTCATTTCAACAGCCGTTGCACTGAATTTGGATCACTTCTTTAGGTGTGATCCGAATTCAATTTTTAATTTACATAAAAAATTCTGTGATATTTTGTCAAATACACAATTTTTATATTTTTTTTTATAATTTTTAATGGATTCTAATGCTTGTCGGAAACGTTTGATCTCAAATATTTTCAAAAATTCACAATTTTTCCTGATTGGATTTAAAATTTTTTTCGAAAAAATTTAAATGATTTGTACCATTTTATGAATTCTTACTCTGTTTTTAACCTATTTGACATAAAAAAAGTTAAAATTACCCATTAAAAGTATGAAAAAAAAAACAAGTTATAAAGAATTGAATCATATCGGTAAAAATAAATATCGGTTACCAGTGGCCAAATATGAATAAATTGGATCCACGTTCGGATCTTGTTTGTCCTTATTAAATATTTTGGACGCATCCTTCATATTTTGTTAACATACTTATTTTTATGTTTTTTCCAGATAAAACCGCTTTTGTTTAGAATTTTTTAATAAGAAAAACTAAATTAAACAAGTAAGTAAAGTCTAAAGTCGGACGGGGCCGACTATATTATACCCTTCACCATTACGTAGACAAAATTTGTGGTACCATCTCAACTCCTTCAAATTTGTTTGGAGTTATTATCAAGGTTTGTATTCCCATATACAAATATTTATATCTGAAACGATTGGAGACAATTTTTTGTACTTCTACAAAATCGCTAGAATTAAAAATTAAATCGTCTAACACCCTGGGATGAAACACGATGTTAGTAAAAAAATATTGGAAATATAAAGCTAGAGCAATTTTGATGCAAAAGAGCATTTATTGGGCGATACATATGTATTTGAGATATAGGACAATTTGAGTAATATTTCCAATTTTTGAAACATTCTACCATATTTCCCCTACTCTGGCGTACATATATATGGGAGCTATATCTAAATATGAACCTATTTTGACCAAATTTGACATGCACACTTAGAATAATAATCCTGATATCTCAGCAAAAAAAAAAACGTAAATGGGAGAATAGTTTTGGCCTCCGTGGTCATATGGGTGTAAATCGGGCGAAAGATATATATGGGAGCTATATCTAAATCTTAAGCGATTTCAACCAAATTTGGCACACTTAACGATACTATTAAACCAACTCCTTATAAAAAATTTAAAGCAACTCAGGCCAAAACTCTGGCTTTTGAAGTCATATAAGTGCAAATCGGACGAACAATATATATGGGAGCTATATCAACATCTGAACCGATTTGAACCAAATTTGGCACGCTTAACGATACTATTAAACGTACTCCTAGTGCAAAATTTGAAGCAAATCAGGCCAAACCTCTGACTTTTGTGGCCATATTAGTCGAAATCGGACGAAAGATATATATGGGAGCTATTTCTAAGTCTGAACCGATTTGGCTGATATTTTGAATATCTTACGAAAACCCCCAAAATATTTGGCTGCCGAAATTTTGAGATAATACGTTGATAAATACGTTAATTATGAACAGATCGGTGATAAATATATATGGCAGCTATATCTAAATCTGAACCAACTTTTTTCAAAATCAATAGCGATTGTCTTCGAGCCCATGTAAAACTCTGTGCCAAATTTCAGGACGATCGGAATTAAACTGCGAGCTTTACTTTACACACAAAATTACATATACAGACAGACGGTCGGACAGACAGACAGACAAATCGGTATACTAAACGATGGGTCTCAGACTTTTCCTTCTTGGCGTTACATACAAATGCACAAACTTATTATACCCTGTACCACAGTAGTGGTGAAGGGTAAAACGACATGAATAGAACCCTGCTGTAGAGTATAGTGTGTTGGATTGCAAAACAACGGGTCTGAGTTTGATTCCTTCTGGCGTCATATAGATGTTCAAAGTAAAAATTGTTCCAGCAATATACCCTTGCACAGAAAAAATGTTCATGAAAATATTTCCAATTAAAGTCTTAATTGAGTTTTAAAAAATATTCAATTAAACCATTTAATTTATTAAAAAAATTTTTTAATTGAAATAAAAATCAATCACAAACATTAATAGTATCAATTAATCTTTTAATTGGATCAATTAATCTTTTACTTGACTCCCAATTATTTTTTTAATTTCATTTCAATTAAAAAATTAATTGGATCAATTAATTTCGTGATTAAATTAGATTTTTTTTGTGTGTGTTTTTCATGCCAGCGAAGAAATTCTTTGGTTTTTTTCAGTCTAACTTTTTTTGTGCATCGGTGAGCTCTTGCACTTTTTAGCTTCAATGGCTTTAGTCCAAACTCATTTTTCAATGTGTGTTGCAACCGTGTATGTTGTTACGTCAGCTCACGAGCAAGTTTTCTACCACTGTGGCGGGTTTTCGATCAAATCTGGTTTTCACTTTTCGGAGAATTTTTGCTGTTGTTACCGTCTTTTCGTCTACGTTTTCGACGCGATGCAGTCACTCGTGCCAAAAATAATGTACCACAATTGGAAGAAAATTTTACCACAATCTACCAAATTAAAAAATGTCATTTTGAAGTTTTTAATCAAATTTTTGTGGTCAGTTTGAAAAAAGTAGTTTTTTTTGGAATGAATGATACTCCTATTAGCGACAATTATTTGAATGTATAAATACCCCTGAATTGTCAATGTGTCGAATTTTAAATGTTTTAACGATTTTAGCTTGAACCAACAAGTGAAAATTGCTACTTCTACAAAAAGGGAGAACTTACTCACAATGGACTTTGATAGTATGAAATTATAATTTTTAAAAATTTTGAATTATCAAAAATTTTCTAAATTTTTTTTCTATAGAAAATTTTCTCAAAATTTTATTTCTATAGAAAATTTTCTCACAATTTTATTTCCACCTTAATTTTTTTTTAAATTTTATTTCTATTGAAAATTTTCTCAAAATTTTATTTCTTTAGAAAATTTTCTCAAAATTTTATTGCTATAGAAAATTTTCTGAAAATTTTATTTCTATAGAAAAATTTCTCAAAATTTTATTTCTGTAGAAAATTTTCTCAAAATTGTATTTCTGTAGAAAATTTTATTTCTATACAATTTTTTCTCAAAATTTTATTTCCACCGCAAATTTTCTTAAAATTTTATTACTATTGAAAATTTTCTCAAAATTTTTTTTCTATAGAAAATTTTTTCAAATGGTTATATTTCTATAGAGAATTCTTTTCAACATTTTACCTCTACGGATAATTTGGTCAAAATTCAATTTATATAGAAAATTGAAGTACCTCTAAGTTGGAGAGAAATGCTTTGCAAAATCTACAAAAAACCAATCTACCAAGTAGTAAAGAATCCGTTACTCTCAAAAGAAAACTATTTTATCAGTATATTCAAATATAACATATTTTATTTATAAAAACCGATTTAATGATTCAATCAGATAGAAATTAAACTTTTTTAATTTAAAATACTTTATTACAAGAATTCATACATAACAAGTATATACGGCCGTAAGTTCGGCCAGGCCGAATCTTATGTACCCTCCACCATGGATTGCGTAGAAACTTCTACGAAAGACTGTCATTCACAATCGAATTACTTGGGTTGTGGTATCTTAAAACTTCTAAATTCTAAATTGTGAGTTAGTCCATACGTGGTATATATCAGACGAAAAAGTTATGTATAGGTAAGTCTACAAATAATTACGAATCGATATGGACTTTTGCACGGTACGTAGAGAGCCAGAATTGAAATACTTATGGACCAATTTTTGTGTGATTGGGGATCGATTTATCTGAAGGCTATATATAACTATAGACCGATATGGACCTAGTTAGGCATTGTTGTTAACGGCCATATACTAGCACTATGTACCAAATTTCAACTCACTCGGATGATATTTGCTCCTCCAAGAGGCTCCAAAACCAAATCTCGGGATCGGTTTATATGGGGGCTATATATGATTATGGACTGATATGGACCACTTTTGACATGGTTGTTAAATATCATATACTACCACCACGTACCAAATTTCAACCAGATCGGATGAATTTTGCTTCTCCAAAAGGCACCGGAGGTCAAATCTGGGAATCGGTTTGTATGGGGGCTATATTTAATTATGGACCGATTTCGACCAATTTTTGCATGGGTATTTGAGACCATATACTAACACCATGTACCAAATTTCAGCCGTATTGGTTGAAATTTGCTTCTCTTAGAGTCTCCACAAGCCAAATCGGGGGATCGGTTTATACGGGGGCTATACATAATTATGGACCGATGTGGACCAATTTTTGCATAGTTGTTAGAAACCATATACTCACACCATGTACCAAATTTCAGCCGGATCGGATGAAATTTGCTTCCCTTAGAGGCTCCGCAAGCCAAATCGGGGGATCGGTTTTTCAACAGACGGACGGATGGACGGACATGCTCAAATCGACTCAGAATTTCACCACGACCCAGAATATATCTACTTTATGGGGTCTTAGAGCAATATTTCGATGTGTTACAAACGGAATGACTTGGATCCAAAGATCCTTTAAGGATTTTGGTATTGATTTCGTGCCAAAGATGCGATTTCTTTAAGATAAATATATTTTCGCGACCTGTCTGGCTTTAAATCTAGGTGTTCTCCACTAGGTGTTCTCAAATAATCACAACAAATCTTACGTTCTATAGGAAATACACAAACCCACTTAAGTATCCTCCCAAATTTGGAAATCTTAAACCTGTCACTCTCAGAAGTGATATGGTAATTAAAAAGCACACCTGAACTCAGCCACTTCCGTTTTGTTAAAATTCTTTATTGTTTTTTACTCGATATTATGATATAATAAAATATTTATTTAAGACCTGTGAAGAGAGGTGGTACCGCCCCTCAACAAAACACAAAAAAAAACAAAAATGACAAAAATGTTTTATGTTCTCTAACGAGCAATTCGATCATAAAATTCTCACATAAATGTTTAGTTGGCGTTTTTTTTTTCTTTCAAATTTTATTGACATTCGATGGCGATGGGGTTGACGACGTTGATGATGGTGAGGGGACGCTGTTGATGTGGCATTCATATTAGGATATTTAGATGGATGGATGGAATGGTGGCATCTTGAATGATGATTTTATGAATTTCGGGCTGGAGTGTGAGTGTCTAGTGTGTGATGAGGTTCACTGTATATGGGTGAATGAATGTGAGGGCGTACGGGTGTTAACCAATTTGATTTGTTATGACAGTTCACTGACAGATGTCAGCCTGGCCGTTTTTTTGCTTTGTATGCATTTTGAATGGGAGGCTTTTAAAATTCTTATTTTCTAATAAAATAAAATAAAAGTGTGAAAAATGAAGCGGTATCAATGACGATGACGATAACTACGAAAACGACTACAAACCGCAGAAAAGCAACACTGAATTTATGCCATATAGTATTGACTGATATGGCTCCAAGGAATTATTGTAGGTGGAATGGAGGCTGGCCGTTTTATCATGCATTTGACTTGTGGTTATTGTGTTTCACATTTCATTCACCTTCAATTCATTGCAGTTCTATGACTACATTTCACACTTGTCCCGTATGGGTTTAATGGATTTGTCTGAGATCCAATGACGTATGCTGTCGGTTTGACACAAGTGTTGGCGTATGTTTCCGCTTCGATATGCACTGAAAAAAAAGCATGTCCGGTTGCAAAGATTTTGTCTTTACTTTAAAAATTTTGGTATTCATTCCGAGTCAAAGAAGCGGAGAATACAAGTAAGGATACTTTTAAGACACAATTCTATTTTAAATTTGGGATTGCTTCTAGGAAGCAAATTTTAATTTTTCGCTTTTTCAGTTTTTATACCCTCCTCCATAGGATTGGGGGTATATTAACTTTGTCATTCCATTTGTAACACATCGAAATATTGCTCTAAGACCCCATAAAGTATATATATTCTGGTTCGTGGTGAAATTCTGAGTCGATCTGAGCATGTCCGTCTGTCCGTCTGTTGAAATCACGCTAACTTCCGAACGAAACAAGCTACCGACTTGAAACTTGGCACAAGTAGTTGTTAGGTCGGATAGTATTGCATATGGGCCATATCGGTCCACTTTTACGTATAGCCCCCATATAAACGGATCCCCAAATTTGGTTTGAGGATCCTCTAAGAGAAGCAAATTTCATCCGATCCGGCTGAAATTTGGTACATGGTGTTAGTATATGGTCTCTAACAACCATGAAAAAATTGGTCCACATCGGTCCATAATTATATATAGCCCCCATATAAATCGATCCCCCGATTTGGCTAGCGGAGCCACTAAGAGAAGCAAATTTCATCCGATTCGGCTGAAATTTGGTACATAGTCCATAATTATATATAGCCCCCATATAAACCGATCCTCCGATTTGGCTTGCGGAGTCTCTTGGAAGACCAAAATTCATCTGATTCAGTTGAAATTTGGTACGTGGTGTTAATATATGGCCTCAAACACCCATGCAAAAATTGGTCGAAATCGGTCCATAATTATATATGGGCCCAATATAAACCGGTCCCCAGATTTGACCTCCGGACCCCTTGGAAGAGCAAAATTATTCGATTCGGTTAAAATTTGGTACATGATGTTAGTATATGGTATCCAACAACCATTCAGGAATTGGTTCATATCAGTCCATAATTATATGTAGCTCCTCTATAAACCGATCCCCAATTTGACTTCCGGTGCCTTTTGGAGAAGCAAAAATTCATTCGATCTGGTTGAAATTTAGTACGTGGTGGTAGTATATGATATTTAACAACCATGCCAAAAGTGGTCCATATCAGTCCATAATAGTTTATAGCCCCCATATAAACCGATCCCCAGATTTGGTTTTGGAGCCTCTTGGAGGAGCAAATTTCATCCGAGTTGAAATTTGGTACATTCTGCTAGTATATTGCCGTTAACAACCATGCCTAACTAGGTCCATATCGGTCTATAGTTATATATAGCCCACAGATAAATCGATTCCCAATCACACAAAAATTGGTCCATATCAAGTTGATAATTGTATATAGCCCCCATATAAGCGACCTCCATAATTCAATTCTGGCTCACTACGTATCGTGCAAAAAGCCCATATCGATTCGTAATTATTTGTAGTCTTACCTATACATAACTTTTTCGTCTGATATATTCCACGTATGGACTAACTCACAATTTAGAAAACGATGTTAAGAAGTTTTAAGATACCACAACCCAAGTAATTCGATTGTGGATGACAGTCTTTCGTAGAAGTTTCTAAGCAATCCATGGTGGAGGGTACATAAGATTCGGCCTGGCCGAACTTCCGGCCGTATATACTTGTTTTTTCTTCATATGCTATCAAAGTCCTTTAAAAACGAGTTAACGACAACTTTATTTTCCAAATTAAGACTCGACTTCCAGTACATATTATGCTATGTTTCAAGTAAACAATGTCTTAAATAAAGTTTTGAAAAACATTTCCTATATTTGAACGATTTTTGGCTTTGTAGTCAAGATGCAAAAAGACAACAAATTTGAAGACAATTTCTTTAATTTTAAAGAGTTTTTTCTGAATTATTAAAGTCAAGTTTACCTTAGCCCAAACATTTTTTCTTTCATGTTATGATACCCATTTTTAAGTCAAATCACTTAATTATAAGGATAATACGACTTCATTGAAAATTTTATCGACTTTTGGACAAGGAAAAAAACTTTATATTAGAGAAATGTGTCTTCTATGCTAAGCAAAATTTGCATTCGTATTTTAAAGACATGAAATCTTTTAACTCACGACAATATTTTTTTAGTGTACATATACGGTGTTTGCTAACTGTAATGATTAGAAAAATGTTCAAAAAAAAAAAAAAAAACATTATATACAGGCGTACTCTTTTTAGCCAGAAAGGAAGTGTTTAACACGAGAAGACTACACGGACGAAAAAACCTGTTTTTCAAATGTTTGGGTGTAAAAATTATATGTTTGGAACTCAAAATTTTAACACAATATTTTGAAGTGCAAGCATACAATGTTCATAAACTAACATAACATGTTTGGGACATATATGTTAATATGTTACAACATATTATGTTTGGGACATAAAATATTTTTAAATGTAATATGCTTGGATGCAAACATATATTAATTTAAAAATAGCCTATAAACATATATGTGTTTAGAAAGAGAGACCTAGAGAGCATGCTGCAAGTAAAAGAATGGAAATAACCAATTGGCGCCTTAAAAATTTATATACACAAAGAAAATTTCATTAAAATTTTTTCTACCAGTGTATGCCTAAGGTGAAACATAATATATTTGAACAATACAAACAATATTTTGTTTGGACCAATCCTGAAAATATATATGTTTGAAGCAAAATGGGGTATGCTTGGGGTATACGAGTATGTTACAGAAGCGATTTTTTTTGAGGGTGTATGAAGGTTCCAAAATACCAGATATGGAGACATCTAACTCTTTCATATTGTCTGATAATTAGGAAAATTAATTAATTACTCAGAAGCAGTTCATTTGATGATTGTTATTTTGTCGGCAAATGTGAAGCGTAGAATAATGCGAGCTGAGCCGAGCTTTGAGAAACTAACACCCTTGATAATAAAATCGAAAAAATTGGTGTAACGTTGTTTAATATATTTCATGATCCTACGGTCTTCCGGATATATTTTCACCATTATAAAAAGGCATAGATGATTTCCAAATTTTAGAAGCAATTTATATGAGAGAAGGCTATAAAGGAACTAAATATTATATATGGAAATATCTAACTCTTCCGCCTTGTCTGGTAATGAGGATAATAATATGTTTCATAGAAGATCAGTTGAAGTGATGATTGTTATTTCGGGCTCAGCCAATATGAGAAATTATATGAAATGTTTTAACTTTAGTTAATGTCCCTAATAATAAAATTATTATTAGGGACATGAAATGAATGAAATTATTATTATTATTTGAAACACTGTTCCATAAACAGTAAACACCATAAACACAGCAAACATGTAAATTAGATTGGAGACGAGCAATATATATATTTTTATTAATTATATTTCATATGGAGATTTAAACGATTCAAAGATTACCTTTATAACGGTACGTTTAAATTAGGTTAATTCTGAAAAAATATTCATTCAAAATATTTGAATAGTTAACAACTATCGTAAACACTGCAGTAAGATAATTTTAGCTAAATTTATGAAAAATTATTTTTGTATATGCATCATAGTCACATTGTTTTGGGTTTATTTAACAGAGGCATTGTTTACACCAATAGGAAGGTGATAAATTATACATGAATCAGCAGGAGGTCGGTCCAATTGTCATGGGGGTAATGTGTGCTAAATGAGATTTTAATTAGTGGGTGCAGGCAGATATGCCATTTGATACACCCAATATTTCGTTGTAGTTGTTGACTTGCTGTATTGTTTTGATAAATTATTTGATTATTGATTATTTAAAAAATGCTCGATTAAGTTGTATTAGTAGTTTCAATGTTGGGAAAATGAATTTATTGCTCCAAAGTAATTTGTTTTCCATCCGTGTGAGAACATTTTTGTATTATAAGGGTTTATACTGAATTATACTTGTATCCAATTGCTTTTCGTTTGGTGATAACAAGCTGAGAAGGAATATGATCACCCCAAACATATTTCAAGAATATAATATTACTTTTGGACGGAGAGCATATGGCAAACACAAAATTTTTTTTCTGATTCAATCACGAAATTAATTGATCCAATTATTTTTTAATTGAAATGTCCTCAATCGCGAAAATGATATTATCAATCACATTTTTAATTGGACATAAAACTTTTTTTAATTAAAAATATAATTGATTTGATTTGAAAATTTCAATTAATTTTTTAATTGATTCAATTAAAAAGTAAACTGATGTTGATCGAAATACTTAGTTCATTTTTGAATTAAAAACGTAACTATTTACAATTACTTTATTATCTGACTTTTTGTTTTTATTTTGATTAAAAAATCGATTGTTTGAAATAAATTTTTATTTAAAAATTAAAAAAAAAAAAAATAATCCATCACTTTTTTAACTGATTTATTCTTTCGAGTTTGATTAAAAAGATAATTATATCAATTAATTTTTTAATTAAAAATTTATAAATTTTCAATCACTGACTTAATTAAGTGAACGTTTCTATCTTGATTAATTGTATAAGTTATTGCATCAATTAATTTATTAATTGAAAAAAAATTTCAACTTCAATTAATTTTTTAATTGGAAATATTTTGGAGATATTTTTTTCTGTGCATGCTTGTCGCAACCAAAATGCGAATCCGATTCCAGCATTTTTCATCAGCCTCGACTGCGATTGCGGAGTAGATTCCGGGTAATATAACTACACAGAAAAAAATTTCACAAATTTTTTTCCAATTAAAATCTTGAGTTTTATAAAATATTCAATTAAAAATTTAATTGATTCAAAAAATGTTTTAATTGGAAAAAAATGAATCACACAAATTAATAGTATCAATTAATTTTTTAATTGATACTATCATTTTTTTTGTGCAAATACAAAAAGGGATCGATATAAATTATCTCACTCATTTATGTATGCAAAAGAGCTTTAAATTTCACATTTAACGTCAATTGCGCACTGACAAACCTTAGCATTTTCAGAGTCTAAAAGAACTCTATATTCGATTTTTTTAAATAAATTAAAATATGACATAAGTCTATACAGAGGCCCGTCCCAATATGAGCAAATACCAACAATCTTCAGTATATGTATTTATAACGAGTATCGAAAGTCTAAAGTGGGGTGGGGCTGACTATATTATACCCTGCATCACTTTATAGATCTTCATTTTCAATACCACCTCAAATCCTTCAAAAATTTTGGTTGCTATATATAAAGGTTTAACATATGTTCCCCGTATATCTATATTTATCTCTGAACCAATTTGGACAAAAGTTTTTACAAAATCTCTAGACCTGAAATTTCAACCGGCTAACGCCCTTGGATGGTGTTAGTAAAATAATAAAATAAAATAATAATGCTGTAGATTGTTATTACTCAAAATATTTAGAGAATCCCGAAAAAATCACGGATAATCCTGGGATTCAATATTTAGAAATCCCGGAATTTTTAAAAATCAATCCCGAATGACAGCCCTAGTCTCAATGGATGTTATATAAAAAATAGTGACAAAAAAAACCAAAAATTTGATTTTGTAGCCCCCAAAAACCCTACGATCCGATGAATATGTAGGCTTTTATGCACTCAAGAATCTGTTTATGTAACGCTATATAAAAATCTGCGCTATATAAAAATTGAGGCAATCGTATGAAAATTTCAGGCTGGAAAAATGGTACACATTTGGTAAAACCAAACTGGTCAAACTTAACCTAAGCGCTCAAGAAACCAAACCGAAAGACAGATGGATAAAGCTATATCGTTGAACAAATGTTACATAGAAAAAAATTGCACGAAAATTTTTCCAATTAAAGTCTTGAGTTTTAAAAAAATATTCAATAAAAATATTAATTCAACAAATTTTTTAATTGAAACTAAAATCAATCACAAAAATTAAAAGCATCAATTAATTTTTTAATTGGTATTATCATTTCTGTGATTGAAGACATTTCAATAAAAAAAATAATTGGATCAATTAATTTCGTGATTGAATCAGAATTTTTTTTTACAAATAGAATTTTAGTCCAAATTCTAGTCCGTCGTCTAGTCCAACATGTTCAGATTTGGAAACAGACATAATCATGAACTTTTAGACATTGTTGAGACCTAATCGGATCTCAGAGTTATCCAGGTTAGGTTCATATTGGGGAGCACATCGTTCTAATACCCTAGATGGTGAAAATATTAATTTTAGCTATAGTTAAACAATTTAATTAATAAACGTGGGTTCATTTACACATACACAGAAAAAAATTTTACGAAAAATTTTCCAATTAAAATTTTAATTGAGTTTTACAAAATAATAAATTAAAAATTTACTTGAATCAACAAATTTTTTTATTGAAACAATCATCAATCACAAAAATTATTAGTATCAATGAATTTTTTAATTGATACTATCATTTCTGTGATTGAAGACATTTCAATTAAAAAATTAATTGGATCAATTAATTTCGTGATTGAACAAAATTTTTTGTGTGTATAAATTAGTTACATGTTTCCTTCTATGCGTATGATTACCATTAATGGGAGACCACCTGAACGTATAATCAATACCCAGCAAAAAAAAATTGGCAGTTGTTCCACAAACATTTCTCTTAAAACCCAATCCCGGGATCCCATACCGATTTTTTCCCTTCCGATGCAATACTTTTGGAAAAGTCTTAGAAAGTACGGAATTAGGCCGTTTTAAGTGAAAATAAAAGTTTTGGACAATTAAACTTCGCAAAAAAGAATAGAAAATCCATAAAAATATAAAAAATAATAATAAATAAAAAAAACTCATCGCCGCTGGGATTTTAACTTGTGCCGTTTGACTTTCTCTCTTCCATGGTTTGAGAAGGTTTTGGAAATATTTAATAATTTTTATTTTTTTTTTGATTTTTAATGGAAAAAAATATATTCCGAAAATAAATAAAAACGATGTATAACATAAAAAAAAATAATTTTTTAGAAAAATATTTAGTAAAAAATTGCCGCTGGTTAGATTTAAACCAGGTTGGATTTTCATTCATCCCAGCAAAAAAAAGAAAAGCGTCGCCAAAAAAATTGTGAAAATGTTCGTTTTGGATCCGGAAGTGGTGCTAATTTGGCCATTTCAACAGCCGTTGCACTGAATTTGCATCACTTCTTCAGATGTGGTCCGAATCCAATGTTTTGGATGTGAATTATAAAATTGTGTGATATTTTGCCAAATAAATAATTTCTATAATTTTTTATGATTTTTAATGCATTCTAACGCTTGTCAAAAAGGTCAAACCTTAAATATTTTCAAAAACTTGCAGTTTTTCTAGAATGGATTTAAATTTTTTTCGACAAAATTTAAATAATTTGTACCCTTTTATTAATTTCTCTTTTTAACCTATTTGAAACAAAATAAAATTTCTTATTAAAAATATGAAAAATTTCTTATTAAAAATATGAAAAAATCGATTTTTTAAAAACTTAATCAAAAGAACTTCCTGTGTAGTTAAAATAAAGAACATCTTTGGGGGGGCATTTTTGGAAGTGCTTTTAAAGAAGTTGTGTCTTTAGAAGAACTTCCAATTTTTTTGCTGGGATAATAATAAAGAACACCTCAGGAAGTAGTTAGAATGTCGTGCAGTGGTATCATATTAGGTTCATATCATAAAAATTTGAATAAACGTCCCAGCAAAAAAATTTTGGAAGTTCTTCTAAAGGCATGACTTTAAAAGCAGTTCAAAAAATGTTCTCCCAAAGATGTTCTTTATTTTGACTACACAGGATGTTCTTTTAATTCGATTTTGTATAACTCGTTTCTTCCACATGTTTAATGGGTAATGTTTACTTTGTTTTCTTCAAATAGGTTAAAAACAGAGTACGAATTAATAAAATGGTATAAATTATTCAAATTTTGATGAAAAAATTGCTAAATCTATTAGAAAAAAATGAGAATTTTTAAAAATATTTGAGAGCAAACGTTTCAAACAAGCTTTAGTATGTATTAACATTTTTAACAAATAATAAAAAATTGTATTTGGCAAAATATCACACAATTATTTAATTTATATCCAAAACACTGAATTCGGATCACACCTTGAGAAGTGATGCAAATTCAGTGCAACGGCTGTTGAAATGGTGGACATCCGTCCTATGACAAGCCCATGTTAAATTTGTTGCTTCTGGGCCAATTTTGAAACCCTCCCGGATCCAAAAAGAACATTTTCACTACTTTTTTAACGACGCTTTTTTACTGGGGTGTTCAATGGCCTTTGTGGCTGAGTGTGTTAAGGTGTTCTGTTATGGTGGCAACAGACCCCGGTGGAAACGAAGAAGTTTTTCAATTTGTAAAAATAATAAGAAAATATAACAAAAATACTGATAAAAATAAAAAGTAAAATTTAGTTTTTTTTTTAATTTCTACATCCAAATGAGCTTCAAAGCAATGCAAAGGATCCAAAAATGGAGTGCTTTTGTCCTATGGCAAGCCCATGCAAAATTAATTGGAGTTGATCCAAGTTTGCACTACTTCCGGATCATAAATTGGGGATCCAAACTACTTTTGCGGAAGCTCTTTTTTTGCTGGGTATATTATTTATGAAATTCTGATGTGATAGAAAAGCCTACAGCTTTTCTATCAAATCAAAAATGGAGTGCTTTTGTCCTATGGCAAGCCCATGCAAAATTAATTGGAGTTGATCCAAGTTTGCACTACTTCCGGATCATAAATTGGGGATCCAAACTACTTTTGCGGAAGCTCTTTTTTTGCTGGGTATATTATTTATGAAATTCTGATTTGATAGAAAAGCCTACAGCTTTTCTATCAAATCAAAAATGGAGTGCTTTTGTCCTATGGCAAGCCCATGCAAAATTAATTGGAGTTGATCCAAGTTTGCACTACTTCCGGATCATAAATTGGGGGTCCAAACTACTTTTTCGGAAGCTCTTTTTTTGCTGGGTATATTATTTATGAAATTCTGATTTGATAGAAAAGCCTACAGCGAAGCCATAACACACACACCAGATAATTATTGACCATTTCGATTTCCTATGGACGTGGGAGTAAGATAAATTACCCCTCTTACCTATTTGAAATGTAACCAAAATAATCTGCAAATTAACAGGAAATCTAAGAAACAGGAATAGAAGCAACATGCTATCAATTCCATACGAATGAAATTGTACAAATTAATAGTAATTGAATGTATGTAATGATCACTTCATTGAAGCTAAATATATGGCTACCGAATAATTCCATACTACATTCTCTCAAGCAATTTATATTTTTCTAGGCCAAATGAAGAAACGTAAAGAGCATCAGAAATAGCAGAATACCACACTTTTTCTCTAGACGAGAACAAGTAACATATAATCGTTTTGAATGGCAACCCGTCTATGGTATCATTACAAAGAACACCAAGGCGTTATTTTCTTGGCCAATTTTTCTGCAACAAACATCTTTGTACCATCAATGGACAGATAGATAGCTATGGAACAATAGCGACAACAAAAAAACGAACAAACAATTTTCATAAGGTTTTGGATATGCTGGTTGGTTAGTTTGTTTCTACGAGTATATCGATGATGGCTACCCAACTTGAAATGAGGAGTGGTAACGGGTAGAACTTGTTTCTTGTGGTTGCTTTGGAGTAGTTACTAATCGCCTTCATCCTACGTCTGTTGCAAGTGCTGGAGCAAAACTAAAAACAAAACCACAACAGCAAAAAAAACAAAAAAAAAACACGCAAAATGCGCACTGCGCGAATACTTGTTAAGTAACATTAAAAAATATAAATAATAACCATGAGAGATGATATCTAGAAATTTTTTCCAAAGAATTTATTCGAATGGACAAAAACAGAAAAAAGTATTTATCAAAAAACAAGCACAGTTTTTCGTATGATACCCTTCACTTTAGGATGGATGGTAGACTTAATTTGTCATTACAATTGTAACACATCGAAATAGAAATATTCTTTATGGTATGATCCCCGTATTCCTGATTGTACTGTGATTAAATAACACTAACTTTCGAACGAGGAGTTAAGATCAGATTGAACTTTTATATATCGGAGTCCAATTACAGTGAAGGAAAAAGTTTTCTTTTCTAAGTAACGACATTTTAGACAAACAAAGCTAAAAATTAATACAAACAAGTATATACGGCCGTATGTTCGGCCGGGCCGAATCTTATGTACCCTCCACCATGGATTGAGTAGAAACTTCTACGAAAGACTGTCATCCACAATCGAGTTATGTATAGGTAAGTCTACAAATAATTACGAATCGATATGGACTTTTGCACGGTACGTAGAGGGGTCGCTTATATGGGGGCTATATAAAATTATGAACTTGATATGAACTTGATATGGACGATTTATCTGAGGGCTATATATAACTATAGACCGATATAGACCTAGTTAGGCATGGTTGTTAACGGCCATATACTAGCACAATGTACCAAATTTCAACTGACTCGGATGAAATTTGCTCCTCCAAGAGACTCCAAAACCAAATCTCGGGATCGGTTTATATGGGGGTTATATATGATTATGGAGTGATATGGACCACTTTTGGCATGGTTGTTAAATATCACATACTACCACCACGTACCAAATTTCAACTGAATCAGATGAATTTTGGTTTTCCAAGAGGCTCCGGAGGTCAAATCTGGTGATCGGTTTATATGGGGGCTATATATAATTATGGACCGATGTGGACCAATTTTTGCATGGTTGTTAGAGACCATATACTAACACCGTGTACCAAATTTCAGCCGGATCGGATGGAACTTGCTTCTCTTAGAGCAATCGCAAGCCAAATTTGGGGGTCCGTTTATATGGGGGCTATACGTAAAAGTGGACCGATATGGCCCACTTGCAATACCATCCGACCTACATCAATAACAACTACTTGTGCCAAGTTTCAAGTCGATAGCTTGTTTCGTTCGGAAGTTAGCGTGATTTCAACAGACGAACGGACGGACATGCTCAGATCGACTCAGAATTTCACCACGACCCAGAATATATATACTTTATGGGGTCTTAGAGCAATATTTCGATGTGTTACAAACGGAATGACAAAGTTAATATACCCCCATCCTATGGTGGAGGGTATAAAAATAGACATTAAAGACAACGCTTCCCAGCAAATTAAAAAGTAGTGGATCCGGAAGTGGTGCAAAATTGGAGCAGAAGCGATGAATTCAACATGGGATTGTCAAAGGCAGTTGTGCACCATTTCAACAGCTGTTACACTGAATTTGCATCACTTCTTAAGGTGTGATTCGAATTCAGTGTATTGGATGTGAATTAAAGAAAATTGTAATATCCCAGCAAAAAATACTTCAGCAGTAAGAGTTTAGTTGCGCTCTTTGGTATACAATAAACTAGGCAGTGCATCCACACTGCATGTATCGGTGGCAATAACATAAACGAGTAATGAAACTAGTTTATGATCAATCGTTTACGGTATTGCAACCAATTCATGCAGTATAGATGCATGAAAGGTAGAGCTGTTTTTCTTCACGCCAACAATGCTATACTCAAGATTTCGCTGTGGAGGAAAGTATTTTTTTGGGGTGTACCCTATGGTGTGATTTCAATATTTGACTTTTGAGTATTTGGAAGCTGCTGAAGTTGCATCTACTAGTTTCAACACACATAAGCGTCTTCAAAAAGTAGTGAAAATGTTCTTTTTGGATGCGGAAGTGTTGCAAAATTGGCACAGAAGGGATGAATTTAACATGGGCTGATCATAGGACAACCGTTGCACTGAATTTGAATCACTTTTTAGGATGTGATCTGAATTCAGTGTTTTGGATGTTAATTTAAAAAAATTGTGATATTTTGCCAAATAAATAATATTTATATTTTTATGACTTTTTAATTGTCTCAAATGTTTGAACTAAAATGTTTTCCAAATTTCGAAATTTTTCTAGAATGGAGCATTTTATCGACAAAATTTGAATAATTTGTCCCATTTTATAAATTCTTACTCTGTTTTTAGTCTATTTGAAACAAACAAAGTTAAAATTAGCTATTAGAATATGAAAAAAGGAGCTATAAAATTTGCATTAAATGAACTTCCCATGTAGTTAAAATAAAGAACACCTTTGGGACGACAAAATGTTTTTATTTTAAAGAAGCTGCATCTTTGGCTCGGAATTAATACAAAAATCCTTAAAGGAAAGTCAAAATCTTTGGATCCAAGTAAACTTTTTTTGAGCGTAGGCTCTATAAAATTAAAATTAAGAAAGAGATTTCATTTTTCGATTTCATCATTCGATTTAATGATTAGATAAAAAAGCCCTTCACGTAAAAACAAGAGTTAGTTAAAAATTCCCATTTTAAAGATACTTCAAAGCAATATTTTTTAATTAAAAAAAACTTTAAACTAAAGATGAAATTCCTCAAAATAAGTATTAGGATATATTTGAAGCTTTTTTATTTTTAATTCAAAGGTTCAATATCTCAGTTAATTTAAAGATTTCTTGAAATTAAACATTTCTTTACTTTACGACTTTAACGAATTTTTAAATCGCAGATTATGAAATTTCCTTTATTTTAAAGAAATTTGTCCTTAATATTGTGTAAATTACGTGTCCCAGCAAAAAATACTTCAGCAGTAAGAGATTAGATGCGGCTTTTGGGATACATTTAAGTAGGCAGTGCATTTACACTTCATGTATCGGTGGCAATAAAGTAAACGAATAATCAAATTAGTTTACGACCATTCGTTAACGTTATTGGCACCAACGCAACTTCATACCTACAATGCGACAGATAGAATAGTCTTCCTTTTCTTCCAACCACATTCGACGGGCGGATTCCCCTATTTCGAGTGTTCCTTCATATTGAGCAAATTCCGAACCCTTCGCACATCGCACACAGCCTTGGCTTATCAAAAATCGACGTGCGACAACATTGAAGCTAACAATCGAAAGCGCTCTATGATGGTAGCCAACGATGGTGTTACTTGATCTCACAACACCCCAGCAAAAAATACTTCAGCAGTAAGAGTTTAGTTGCGCTTTTTGGTATACAATAAAGTAGTGCATCCACACTGCATGAAACGGTGGCAATACCGTAAATGAGTAATCAAACTAGTTTATGATCATTCGTTTACGTTATTGCAACCAATTCATGCTGTATAGATGCATGTAAGGTAGTGCTGTTTTCTTTCACGCCAACAATGCTATACTCAAGATTATATATCACTTCTGAGCAATATTTCTATTAAAATGAGCAATTATATCAGCGCTATGTAGAAACAGCTCCAAATCGGGACATCGCCCACAGAAATCAGCGCTGATTCGGTTGTTTTGTAAGCAGTTGATACTGCCTCTCTCCCTTACAATCCTGCTGAAATAGTGCTCCATTTTTTGCTGGGAATTTTGCTACAGATAATAGTATAGCAAACTTTGTGGTTCAATCGATCCATGATGAAGGGTATATGAAATTCAGTCCGGCTGAATCATAACCAATAAATACTTGCTTGTATTTTGTATTTGTTATGTTAAAAAAATTCGCAAGAAAAAGCCACGAGTACATGGAAGTTATATGCCTCTGCAATAAATAATTCATGTGCTTAGAAAGGGTGATGTTTTTAGAGTAACCAGCATTTTGAGACTTTGTTTATTACGATCCTCTTGTCTCTATATACAGATCGTTTAGGGGATAAATATTTTCCGATTTTGACAATGTATTGTTAATCATGGTCGGTCGTCATGTAAGGTTATATAGCGATTACATATATGCCTCCTAGATCATATGTAGATTAAAGATCTCGACCTAACTGAAGGCAGCACATAAATCAGACCAACAAACAATATATTCTGTAATCAGTATTAAAAGTTCGCCAAATTACGAAGAACGTATTTTTTGCGTGTAATATCTGCCACATAGTTTTCCTTCTATAAAATCACTACAAATTTCCCAGGAAACTGCGATGACGCATGCCAATAAAACTATTTATATTAAAGAAAAGGACAATAATTTGATGGAGATTCGTTTTTAGTCTCCAAGCTGCATACTCTTCAATAAAATGTATCATTCTAAATTTTCTTGTGAATCTTGAAAAAAGTTCTTACATTTGAATTCGATGAATGCTTTCAAATTCCAAAGAGCATTCGTTCAGAAACAAGTATAACATGCTTTTTGTGGCAGATAATACCGCCATTCGACTATTACTACTGGAGCTTTCGATATTTGTGATATTGGGAGGGTGAGGAGAGACATTGAATTTGTAATTTTGCCACAGTAAATGCCTTTGCGTCGGTTGTTTTTTTTTCGTGTCGACAAACCACGTTTATTTGGATATTCTGGTATTTCAAACTAAAGCAAGAAACAGCAAAATACAAAGCTAGGACATCTTAAGGAAGCAATACCATAGCTACCAAAACCAACCAACGAGCCAGGCAACCGGTCCTCTAGCAATGAAAACACATCGCCATCCTACCAGACCATAATGACCAGTCAACTACACAAGTCCAAATAAAATTTATTAATTCAAAATAATAAATTCGTATGTCTTTTCATTTCGATTGGTATCGGTCAGTAATTATAGGTTTCAGTACTGAAAACGCAGCAAATTCCACATCATTTCTTTTTGGCTTCTTTCTGCGGCACAATAATTAATTGTGCCGTTTTCCGTGTTTTGTTTTTTTTTTTGTTTGTTTATATTTTTGTGAAGCAAAAGTCTTGTTATTTTTTCGGGTTTTATTTACTGTCCGATTGAGCACAATTTAGTTTTATTATGGGTTAGCGTGCCCCCATCACGCAACATAGGATGTATGTTTCTCTTTTTCATATTAGATACATTGATACCAATAATTTTGCAATGGGTTAAGTCACCTTATATTGCTATTGAAAATGGCATTGAGTTTTAAGCACATACTTGAACTAAACGAGAACGTTACTAAGCTAGGTGGGCCTGAAAATCATAAGCCTTACATAATTAATTTCAAGTATTAAATTCTGCTAAAAAAACGTAAATAAATATTAGATAAATAACAAATATCGGAGACACAAGCCAGGACTATTCGAAGGAACATTGTATGGCTTAATTGTGGTATGCTAAAGGAGAGAAAATACATAAACTTTTATTACCAGGTATAAACCTGTGCATTTTTTCTGATTCAATCACGAAATTAATTGATCCAAGTAATTTTTTAAATGAAATGTCTTCAATCACGAAAATGATAGTGATAGTTTTGATTGGATGTCAAAAAAAAAATACTTGTTAAAAAAAGTTATTGATTTCATTTGCAAATTTCCATTAATTTGTTGATTGATCCCATTACAAATTGATGTTGATTGCGAAACTCAATTAATTTTTTAATTAAAAACGTAAATACTTTCAATAACATCCTTAACTAACTTGGTTTTGGATTGATGAGAACATTGGTTGTTTCAATTTTTTTAAATTAAAAAATTCATACGTTTTTTGAGCAAAATGTTTTTTTTTATCAATGATTTAATGTATTTAGTTTGATGAAAATGTTAATTGTATCAATCAAAATGTACATTTGATGAGAGGTGACTTTTCTTATGTATTTTGATCTGCCGAATTCGGTTTCTCTTCATGGTCGTATAGATGATATTCTAACGTAAGTAATAAGACCAACTAGAACAATTATATACTAACACCACGTACCAAATTTCAACCGGATCGGATGAATTTTGCTCCTCTAAGAGGCTCCGGAGGTCAAATCTGGGGATCGGCTTATATAGGGGCTATATATAATTATGGACCGATATGGACCAATTTTGGCATGGTTGTTAGAGACAATATACTAACACCACGTACCAAATTTCAATCGGATCGGATGACTTGTGCTCCTCTAAGAGGGTCCGGAGGTCAAATCTGTGGATCGGTTTATATGGGGGCCATATATAATTTGGTACATGGTGTTAGTATATGGTCTGTAACAACCACGCAGAAATTGGTCCATATCGTTCCATAATTACATATAGCCCCCATTTAAACCGATCCCCCGATTTGGCTTGCGGAACCTCTTAGAGAACCAAATTTCATCCGATCCGGCTGAAATTTGCTACATGGTGTTACTATATGGTCTCTAGCAACCATGCAAAAATTGGTTCATATCGGTCCACTTTTACGTATAGGCCCCATATAAACGGACCCCCAAATTTGGCTTGCGATTACTCTAAGAGAAGCAAATTTCATCCGATCCGACTGAAATTTGGTACGTGCTGTTAGTATATGGTCTCTAACAACCACACAGAAATTGGTCCATATCGGTCCATAATTACATATAGCCCCCATATAAACCGATTCCCCGATTTGGCTTGCGGAGCCTCTAAGAGAACCAAATTTCATCCGATCCGGCTGAAATTTGCTACATGGTGTTACTATATGGTCTCTAGCAACCATGCAAAAATTGGTTCATATCGGTCCACTTTTACGTATAGCCCCCATATAAACGGACCCCCAAATTTGGCTTGCGATTGCTCCAAGAGAAGCAAATTTCATCCGATCCAGCTGAAATTTGGTACATGGTGTTAGTATATGGTCTCTAACAACCATGCAGAAATTGGTCCACATCGGTCCTTAATTATATATAGCCCCCATATAAACCGATCCCCCGATTTGGCTTGCGGGGCCTTTAAGAGAAGCAAATTTCATCCGATCCGGCTGAAATTTGGTACATGGTGTTAGTATATGTTCTCTAATGACTATGCAAGAATTGGTCCACATCGGCTCATAATTATATATAATCCCCATATAAACCGATCCCCCTATTTGGCTTGCAGAGCCTCTAAGAAACGAAAGTTTCATCCGATCCGGCTGAAATTTGGTCATGGTGTTAGTATATGTTCTCTAATGACCATGCAAAAATTGGTCCACATCGGTCCATAGTTATATATAGCCCCCATATAAACCGTTCCCCAGATTTGATCTCCGGAGCTTATTAGAGGTGCAAAATTCATCCGATCCGGTTGAAATTTGCAACGTGGTGTTAGTATAAGGCCGCTAATATCCATGCCAAAATTGGTCCATATCGGTCTATAGTTATATATAGCCGATCCCCAATCACACAAAAATTGGTCCATATCGGTTCATATTCATGGTTGCCACTCGAGCCAAAAATAATCTACCAAAATTTTATTTTTATGGAAAACATTGTCAAAATGTTATTTCCATAGAAAATTTTGTCAAAATTTTATTTCTATAGAAAATTTTGTCAAAATTTTATTTCTATAGAAAATTTTGTAAAAATTTTATTTCTATAGAAAATTTTGTCAAAATTTTATTTCTATAGAAAATTTTGTCAAAATTTTATTTCTAAAGAAAATTTTGTCAAAATTTTATTTCTATAGAATTTTTTTTCCAAATTTTATTTCTATAGAAAATTTTTCCAAATTTTACTTCTATAGAAAATGTTGTCAAAATTTTATTTCTATAGAAACTTTAAACTTAATTATATACGTATTTAATCCGCCTTTTTTAGTTTTATATATACTACGTATGGACTACCTTGTATTTTAGAAGATGGTGTTAGGAAGTTTTAAGATACCTTGCCATCGGTAAGTGTTACCGCAACCCAAATAATTCGATTGTGGATGACAGTCTTCAGTAGAAGTTTCTACGCAATCCATGGTGGAGGGGAGCCACCGTGGTGCAATGGTTAGCATGCCCGCCTTGCATACACAAGGTCGTGGGTTCGATTTCTGCTACGACCGAACACCAAAAAGTTTTTCAGCGGTGGATTATCCCACCTCAGTAATGCTGGTGACATTTCTGAGGATTTCAATGCTTCTCTAAGTGGTTTCACTGGAATGTGGAACGCCGTTCGGACTCGGCTACAAAAAGGAGGTCCCTTGTCATTGAGCTTAACATGGAATCGGACAGTACTCAGTGATAAGAGAGAAATTCACCAATGTGGTATCATAATGGACAGAATAGTCTAAGTGAGCCTGATACATCGGGCTGCCACCTAACCTACGCAATCCATGGTGGAGGGTACATAAGCTTCGGCCTGGCCGAACTTACAGCCGTATATACTTGTTTTAATTAAAATTTATATAATTTAATCATACAACCATAAATTAATCATCCGATTGTTGTACAGGATACGCGTAAATAAATAAATAAATAATGCTGAAAAAAGTAAATTTGGTGAAAATTATTATTGCTTTGATTTCAGCTTAAAACCATACGTTGACGAATCTACAAAAGTAGCTTAATTAAAAGAGGAAACGTATGTTTGTCAAATTTATTTGAATTACACACTGAAAAAAATATTGTCGTGAGGTCAGAGATTTCATGACTTTAAAATACGAATACAAATTTTGCTTAGCATAGAAGATGCATTTCTCTAAAAAAAAGTTATTTTCCTTGTCCAAAACTCGATAAACATTTCAATGAAGTCGTATTGTCCTTATAATTAAGTGATTTGACTTAAAAATGGGTATCTTAACATGAAAGAAAAAATGTATAGGCTAAGGTCAACTTGACTTTAATAATTCAGAAAAATTCTTTAAATTTAATGAAATTGTCTTTAAATTTGTTGTCTTTTTGCATCTTGACTACAAAGCAAAAAATCTTTCAAATATAGGACATGTTTTTCAAAACTTTATTTTAAAGAAGTTTTTTACTTCAAACATAGCATAATTTCTACTGGAAGTCGAGTCCTAATTTGGAAAACAAAGTTGCCGTTAACTCGTTTTTAAAGGACTTTGATAGCATATGAAGAAAAAAAGCTGAGAAAGCGAAAAATTAAAATTTGCTTCCTAGAAGCAAGTACACAAAACCTAAATTTAAAAAAGAATTGTGTCTTAAAAGTATCCTTACTTGTATTCTCCGCTTCTTTGGCTCGGAATCAATACAAAATTTTTTAAAGTAAAGACTATCTTTCCAAATTTCCAAATTTTATCTTACGTGTTTTCGGCATTTGACTTCGATTAAGCCATATTCAATCACATTCCTCAATTCTTACATGAGTAAAGAGTCACAATTAATTTTAATAAGTTCTGACTTCAAAGTTCCCCCAATAGTTGCATCACATGCACATCAAAGCACATCTAAATAAAGTGTAAAACAATTAACAGTAGCATTTTCATTTGGGTCCTTAACACACTATTAATTACAATAATTTGAAGTGTGGAATTATTATTATTATTATTATTATTATTAAATGCATGTATTACTTATGTACATACATCTTGTTAAGGGTGTTGAGTTTGTTGTGAAATTTTATGCAAAAAATCGAAACATTTGTTTTCATACATCCATAAAAGCACTTGGCGTATACACTCCATAAACGTCTTTCGTGATAGCCCCAGGATATAATCCATCAATTGAGTGACGGTTGCACCACACCACCACATACTTACTGGATTCATTCATTCTTTCAGTTATAAGTCTGCATAGAGTTTGGTCAAGGCAACTGGACATTCATGTATCGGAAGTTATGCTTTTAGGGGACCTACAATTGTTCAAACATTCAATCAAATTCAATAAAGCTAATGAGAAAGATTTGACGTTGGCTTCTTAGTCTTCAAACTTCAGAAAAAATAAAGACCAAATTGTCCGTTTTCCAGAGATGATTTTGCATCTTTAACATATTACAATTCAGGTTAAATGTAATGCACAGTATTTTCCCAGGATACATTGTATTCTCTTGCGTAGAGATGGAATCTTTCATCACTTGGATGCTATACTGCCAAAGTTAAATGTATTGTTGTCGTTCGCCCTGTTTTTTCATCCATTTCATCAAGTGCTATGAAAATTTGCAATTTATTTAAAAATAATAAATTACAATAATTAAGAGCAATGAAGAGCAAAAGGTTGTAATTCACACACAAAAGCGCCCATGTTGGCACCCTCTTAAATTTAAACATAGGTTTTGGAGCAACACCACTAAAAGAACAACTCTTAACCTCCTCAACCATATCATCAAGCGACTATAGATAGTCAGCAGAAGTCAAGGCAGCGGCAGCAATCAGTCAAATTGACGATGGTTCTTGGCTTTGGTAAGTGTAAAATGGACTAAAATTGTCGATCTTTAGAGAAGATCTGACAATGATGCTCGTAAAACAAAAATGCCAATGCTGCCGTAGCAATTGAGTCCATTATTAAGGTACTACTTCATACTTAAAGTACGTACAACTGACTGAAAGCAACTCAATCAGCAGCAGCAGAGTGAATACAACATCAAACAGAGTACAATCAAACTCAACACGTCACTCCCTCAAACGTCAACTTAAAAAGCTTACTGCCCTAAAGGATACATTGAGAAAAGTATTGATTAGGTTTAAAATAATTTCTAAAATTAAATGGAACTCTGTTTAATTGAACTAAATGAAGTTAGGTTGAAGCAATTGAGTTTATTGTTATGGACAGATGATACCGACCAAATTGTGCATGTTTATTGGAGAACTGCCATGACGTACCAAATTTACACGTGATCGGATGAAATTTGCTACTCCAAGAGAATCGGATTATATGGTGCTATATGCAGTATGATAGATATATATTAGGTTAGGTTAGGTGGCAGCCCGATGTATCAGGCTCACTTAGACTATTCAGTCCATTGTGATACCACATTGGTGAACTTCTCTCTTGTCACTGAGTGCTGCCCGATTCGATGTTAAGCTCAATGACAAGGGACCTCCTTTTTATAGCCGAGTCCGAACGGCGTTCCACATTGCAGTGAAACCACTTAGAGAAGCTCTGAAACACTCAGAAATGTCACCAGCATTACTGAGGTGGGATAATCCACCGCTGAAAAACTTTTTGGTGTTCGGTCGAAGCAGGAATCGAACCCACGACCTTGTGTATGCAAGGCGGGCATGCTAACCATAACCATAGATATATATTGCAACCAAATTCATATTGCTTTCATTTCTAAACTGCTTATATGACAAATTAATTCCAGTGACAATTCATTTTATTGTTTACAATCTTACATAATTAGTTTGATCTATTGCATTCACAAATAAAGTTAGTGGTGTTGAAACTCAAGCGTGATAGTTTTATATTTGGTTGGAAAACCACAAATGGCAAAAACTGGTACACCCATAGGTTAGGTTAGGTGGCAGCCCGATGTATCAGGCTCAGTTAGACTATTCAGTCCATTGTGATACCACAGTGGTGAACTTCTCTCTTATCACTGAGTGCTGCCAGATTCCATGTTAATCTCAATGAAAGGGACCTTGTTTTTATAGCCGAGTCCGAAAGGACGAGTCCACATTGCAGTGAAACCAATTAGAGAAGCTCTGAAACACACAGCATTACTGAGGTGGGATAATCCATCGCTGAAAAACTTTTTGGTGGTCGGTCGAAGCAGTAATCGAAGCCACGACCTCGTGTATGCAAGGTGGGCATGCTTACTATTTCACCACGGTGGCACGGTGGTACACCCATAGAAAAAATCGTGAACGGCGTGCACGTTTCAATACGATCCGTTCACGGAGAACAGACGGGTCCAAACTAACAACGATAAAATTACACCATGTGTTGTCAAAACAACAACCAGTGTTCATGATCACAAAAAGGTAATGGTTACGAATTGATAAAAAAAAACACTACCATCATCGACGTAGTGGCCATAAGAACGTCTAACAAATATGGTCAAAGAAAAACGAAAGCCGTTCATTGAATCATGAAACCGTGAACATTTCGTTTTGTTCTTTGCGAACGTATCCGTTTCATTTTGTTACCGTCCGTTCACGATTTTCGAACGTAGTATTTTCTATTAGTGTAACACCAAAAATGATCCGAAAAGTGAAGTCAGATTTGATTGCAATCCACGGCGCAGTGGTAGAAAACTTGATCGTGAGGTGAACATATTGTAAGCACGGGTGCAAAACATATTGAAAAATGAGCTTTCACTAAGGTCGTTGAAGTTCCAAAGAGTGCAAGAGCTGACCGATACACAAAGATAAGTTAGTTTGGAAAGGAGTTGCTTCGCTTTAACGAAAGTAACCAGTTAACGAATGTGGGTTTCTCCGAAGAGAAGTCATTTCAAATTGAGCAGGTTGTGAACAAACAAAATGACAGGGTTTACATGCCAAAGAGGTCAGCTGAAAATTTAGACCTTTGATAGGCCTCAAGAACTCAAGTGCCGACGATGGCAATGGTCGCTTCCCGATCGTAATCTGCGACCGCAGGATCAAAATAAAAGGCGAATATTATCGGGACAACTTCTTAAAAACATTTTCCTCATAATATGTTTCTGCCCGGGTCATGGAGACTCCAACGGGACTCAGCACCATCACATTCAGCCACGCATCAACCAATAATGGCTTAAAAAGAAAGCTTCTCGTTTCGTTTCTACAATGGCCACCAAAATCTCCGGAATACCAAAGTGCCTGTCTTCTTAAGATGGAGTTTCGTGGGGAATGGTCCTAAATATAGTCAAACCTCTCAAAATGGGATACTCTGAACTGGATACCTCTTAAAAGTGGTACATTTTGGTGAGACGTTTCCTATATGATCACATTAAAAATAAGCTCTCATATCGATGGCCTCATTCCAGAGTACGCTAAGTCGACTTAACATGTTTTGATGGAGTTCGCTGTTATTTATTCGGATTGACGTGAATTGCATACTGTCAAAATTTGGAATTTATTGGACCCTTCTATCAAAAGTTATGGTTAATATTTTACTTAGCCTTTGATTAAAGTTTTAAAAAATGTCCAATCCAAAAAGGGCAAAAAGCTTTGTTCGATCTACAGTGGTCTAAGTCATTTTTAGCCATATTCTATTATCACTATTTTAAGTTCATACATGCTAAAAAAATATAAACAAGTATATACGGCCGTAAGTTCGGCCAGGCCGAAGCTTATGTACCCTCCACCATGGATTGCGCAGAAACTTCTAATGAAGACTGTCATCCACAATCGAATTACTTGGGTTGCGGTAATCTTAAAACTTCCTAACACCGTCTTTTAATTACAAGGTAGTCCGTAGTATATATTAAACTAAAAACGGCCGATTAAATACGTATATATTTAAGTTTAAATTTTCTATAGAAATACAATTTTGACAAAATGAAATTTTGACAACAATTTGGAAAAAATTTTCTATAGAAATAAAATTTGGAAAAATTGTCTATAGAAATAAAATTTTGACAAAATTTTCTATAGAAATAAAATTTTGACAAAATTGTCTATAGAAATAAAATTTTTTCAAAATTTGCTATAGAAATAAAATTTTGACAAAATTTTCTATAGAAATAACATTTTGACAAAATTTTCTATAGAAATAACATTTTGACAATGTTTTCCATAAAAATAAAATTTTGGTAGATTATTTTTGGCTCGAGTGGCAACCATGAATATGGACCGATATGGACCAATTTTTGTGTGATTGGGGATCGGCTATATATAACTATAGACCGATATGGACCAATTTTGGCATGGATATTAGCGGCCTTATACTAATACCACGTTGCAAATTTCAACCGGATCGGATGAATTTTGCTCCTCCTTATGGACCGATGTAGACCAATTTTTGCATGGTCATTAGAGAACATATACCAGTACCATATACCAAATTTCAGCCAAATCGGGGGATGGGTTTATATGGGGGCTATATATAATTATGGACCGATGTGGACCAATTTTTGCATGGTTGTTAGAGACTATATGCTTACATCATGTACCAAATTTCAGCCGGATCGGATGAAATTTGGTTCTCTTAGAGGCTCCGCAAGCCAAATCGGGGGGTCGGTTTATATGGGGGCTATATGTAATTATGGACCGATATGGACCAATTTTTGCATGGTTTTTAGAGACCATATACTAACACCATGTACCAAATTTCAGCCGGATCGAATGAAATTTGCTTCTCTTAGAGCGATCGCAAGCCAAATTTGGGAGTCCGCTTATATGGGGGCTATACGTAAAAGTGGACCGATATGGACCAAGTTTTGCATGGTTGTTAGAGACCATATACTAACACCATGTACCAAATTTCAGCCGGATCGGATGAAATTTGCTTCTCTTAGAGCAATCGCAAGCCAAATTTGGGGGTCCGTTGATATGGGGGCTATACGTAAAAGTGGACCGATATGGCCCGTTTGCAATACCATCCGACCTACATCAATAACAACTACTTGTGCCAAGTTTCAAGTCGATAGCTTGTTTCGTTCGGAAGTTAGCGAGATTTCAACAGACGGACGGACGGACGGACATGCTCAGATCGACTTAGAATTTCACCACGACCCGGAATATATATACTTTATGGGGTCTTAGAGCAGTATTTCGATGTGCTACAAACGGAATGACAAAGTTAATATACCCCCATCCTATGGTGGAGGGTATAAAAATATGATCATAAGACCGAAAATAAGGGAATTTCTATCTTATACGGGTTTCCTGTAAAATTCACTTTTTAGACTTAGCGCACTTTGGAATGTAGATATCGATATGTGGACACCTCCCAAATGTGGAAAAATCTTGTGGATAAGCAACCATCGTCCGGGATTGTCAGGGTTGACCATCACCTTCTACATCGCGACATCCAGCGTTGCAAAAGGAAGCATATAGACAGGTAAGAATAAGATTCATGAGTATACCGTAGCGGAAATGGTAAGTAGCTACAAGGTTAATCCTGTTCTCGGAACTCGATCACCGCCCATAGCAACGGAGTAAAGGACCCCCACAGAAGACCAGGATAGTTTTGACCCAACAGGCCCAATCGGCTCAGAATTGTACGACGATCAACAATGTTAGGTTTGAGACTAAAATTTTAATGCATCCTATGGTGGAATAAATTTAATTCATTTCTTTTAATTTTATTTTTGTAATTTTAACTAATTATAAGTTATTTATTTAAATCTAATTCAATTTAATTTTTTGCAGTGCACTTTCCATGCCTGACATTAACGCCATTATTGCATTTAAGTCCCCCTGATGGCATGATGGCACGAACAACCGATATTAAATGCAGTTAACAATGCACTCGGCTGGTCGATCTCCCTGTCGATTTTGATGGGTTGAGATTCGCCTCAACGTCGTCCGGCTGTATTATTTTCTTAGGCATACGACCAAACGCCTCAATGCCTGTCACAGTTTTTATATTCTCGTGCTGACGCTGCTGCTGAGTGAAGTAATTGAGAGTTGATTTTGTTGAAGTGTCTATAGAATTGAGCTGCTTCTGCATTTGGTGCAGCTTTTTGTCTGCATTATGTGGCTAAAACTTTTCGCTTTGAGTCATAACTTGTCATGAAAGTGCTCAAGTTCGCTATGGAGGAGTAGTTTTTTTATATATCTTCGAAACTTTTAATGAAAATATCATATTTTGGGGTTGCCATAAGGCAAAAAAAAAAAAATAATAAGTCAATAGTTTGTAGCAAATACTGTAGCAATTTTCTTGAAAGAGAGAGTAATAAAGAGATTTGATGTAGGTTAGGTTGATCGAAAGTTACAAAAAGAGTAAATACTTTTTGACTAATCTGATAATCTTCAAATAATTTTTGTGAGGGAGTAATAAAATTTTCGTAGTCTTTTAAATCAGGATTAAGTCCTTAAATAGACCGTTTTTAGTTAAATAAGCTTTTCTCACACATCAATATCTAATTTAAAATCAAGTTCAATTCAATGCTCCATCTGACAATACGCGGCGTTGAGATATTATTTCCATTATTGCAGTGATTGATTGAAGTAAAACCCATCTAATTGAATAAGTATGTATCCGGCGAGTATGCAAATAGATTTCAACACTTCATGCTTAGCAATGAATAATAACTATAATTTTAATTTCTGTAGTGGCAATTTGCAAGATAACAATCTAAATATGTTTTATCCAGCAGATGTTTTCTTATTTGCGTATTGAACTTTTATCATTTTGGCCATCGCAAAACAAAGCTTTGATCAAAGCGAAAAAAAACTATTGGTGGATTCATATATGGCTCAGTAAACAGAGATGCAAACGTGAGTGCAATTTCATTCAAGTCACCCACAGAGGAATCCATTATTAAGTATGTAGTTTGAAGTAGATGATCTTGAATACTACCATACTCATTCTCAAATTAAAACTAAAAACCGAAAAATTTTCTCCAATTTCACTTTTTTATCAGTATTTTTATTTTCATTTTCTTATTATCTAATTTTTACCAATTGAAAAACTTCTTGGCTTCCACCGGGGGTTGAACGTGGTGTCATAACAGAACGCTTTAGCACTCTCAGCCACACACGTCATAGAACACGATGCATCAAAACGTCTATTCAAATGTTTGTGATATGAACCTCATATGACACCACAGTATGACATTCTAACTACTTCCTGAAATGTTCTTTAATATTATGAATGAAAAACTAAAGAACGCCGTACAGAGGGGCAAAATCGCAAAAAATGGAGATTAATTGAAAAATTAAATTTTTGTTTTTTGAAAAATACTTAGCATCCGATTAAAGTATATAAAAATCTATATCATTACTGAAAATTTCAATGTCATATGTTGTTTTCTTGTCAAGTTGCATTGTGTTAAAATTAGGCAATTTTTGAGCTATTCGCGCTAAGTACACGCAAAGAAAAAAAACGTTTGGAAAACGTGTACCGAAAACGTTTTTCTTTTGTTAGAGTTTTTTGAATTGCTTCGAAAATTTTAAACTTTTATCACCAAAAAAATTCGTTTGTTACAAAATTTTTATTTTTTCAATAAAAAAAGTTATTTTTGAAACAACAACACATTCCATTTCGTTTATATCAAACACTGTTCTTTTCTGACTTTAGGTCTTAAATAAGACACATTTTACAGTACAAAATTTAATATACTACAATGTAATGTTGAACATTTTTTCGGAATCTTCCGAACATATCTGGAATATATGTAAAAAAAAAACAAAAAAACTTTGGCCGAAGCAGGGATCGAACCCACGACCCTTGGCATGCAAGTCGGACGTAGCAACCACTGCTCCACGGTGCCAAACTAAATGTTTGTTTCTGTTAAATAAACTTTGTTTATTCGGTTCGTGGGCGCCGCAAGCTATGCTATATAAATATAACTTATATGGATATTTATCTATTGATGACCATAACAGGTACATAGCTCAGTGGTTAGTGTGTTGGCTTACAATGTGCATGGTCCGCGGTTCGATTCTCCGTCCAGGCGAAAGGTAAAAACAATTTTAAAAATTTATAAAACCGTATGATTTCTTCTACATTGTTGGTATTGCAGGAAAAGGTGTTAAGAACTAAAAACATCGTGGATGTGAGAAAGATGTGAGGGAAAATGCAATTAGCAAGAAAACAATGTTTTTTTTTGAGTTTGTCTTTATGAAAATGTTTTTACATCCTGGAAAAGAATAAACGTTTATCACAAAAAGTATATACTTTTCTTCCAAATACATTTCCTTACAGCGAAAAGCAAATGAGAAACGAACTTTGCTTGTCTAAAATTTCGTTTGGGAGGAAAGAATTATTTTTTTGCGTGTACTGTTTTTTGAAATTCGGTATATTTCGGGGCTTAATATATAGTATTTCGCAAGTCAAAAGTAATATTTTCACTGTGGAATCTTCAACCTCAGGTATTTTAGCATTGTTCTACAAAAATTGTGTAAACAAAAAATGTGTATAAATATTTTGAAAAAATATTTTAAAATGTGTCTAAATTTTGGATATTTTCAAAATATTCTTGGATATTTAAATATGAATGGGGTCACTTGGCGGTAGAATATTAATGTTTTAATAAACTACAATTCCTAGGCTTTCATATTAAGTAATAATATGTTGCGCGTAATTTTTTATTAAATTAACTGTGAAAATAGTCACACAAACAAAAAACACCAGATCTTGTCTTTTGTTAGCTTTTTCTTCGTTTTCTTTGTTATAATTGTATTTATACCCTGCGCCACACTGTGGAACAGGGTATTATAAGTTAGTGCATATGTTTGTAACACCCAGAAGGAGACGAGATAGACACATGGTGTCTTTGGCAATAATGCTCAGGGTTGGTCCCTGAGTCGATATAACTATGTCCGTCTGTCTGTCCGTCCGTCCGTCTGTCTGTGAACACATTTTTGTGATCAAAGTCTAGGTCCCAATTTAAGTCCAATCGCCTTCAAATTTGGCACATGTTCCTAATTTGGGTCAGAATAGAACCCTATTGATTTTGGAGGAAATCGGTTCAGATTTAGATATAGCTCCCATATATATCTTTCGCCCGATATGGACTTATATGGCCCCAGAAGCCAGATTTTTGGCCGAATTTGGTTGAAATTTTGCACTAGGAGTACAATTAGTAGTATAGTCAAGTGTGCGAAATTTGATTGAAATCGGTTCAGATTTAGATATAGCTCCCATATATATCTTTCACCCGATATGGACTAATATGGTCCTAAAAGAGTTTTGGCCCAATTTGGTTGAAATTTTGCACAGGGAGTAGATTTAGCATTGTAGCTATGCGTGCCAAATTTGGTTGAAATCGATTCAGATTTAAATATAGCTCCCATATATATCTCTCGCCCGATATGCACTTATATGGACCCAGAAGCCAGAGTTTTATCCCGATTAACTTGAAATTTTGCACAAGGAGTACAATTGGTAGTATAGTCATGTGTGCCAAATTTGATTGAAATCGGTTAAGATTTAGATATAGCTTCCATATATTTTTCGCCCGATATGGACTTATATGGCCCCAGAAGCCAGAGTTTTGGCCCAATTTGGGCCAAATTTGATTGAAATCGGTTCAGATTTAGATATAGCTCCCATATATATGTTTTTCTGATTTCGACAAAAATGATCAAAATACCAACATTTTCCTTGTTAAATCGCCATTGTTTAGTCGAAAAGTTGTAAAAATGACTCTAATTTTCCTAAACTTCGAATACATATATATCGAGCGATAAATCATAAATAAACTTTTGCAAAGTTTCCTTAAAATTGCTTCAGATTTAAATGTTTCCTATATTTTTTTACTAAAATTGTGTTCCACCCTAGTGCATTAGCCAACTTAAATTTTGAGTCTATAGATTTTGTAAAAGTCTATCAAATTCTGTCCAAATCGAGTGATATTTAAATGTATTTATTTGGGACAAACCTTTATATATAGCACCCAACACATTTGACGGATGTGATATGGTATCGAAAATTTAGATCGACAAAGTGGTGCAGGGTATAATATAGTCGGCCCCGCCCGACTTTAGACTTTCTTTACTTGTTTTTTTTTTTTTGTATATCGTTAGCAACTATGTGTTACAATGATAAGAGTATTTGTTATTGTCCCTTATGTGTTGTGTATTGAAATGTGAAAACGTCAAACGTGTTGAAAAAGATGTAAAACTTGTAATTATGTTCCTGGGTTGCTCGAAACAAATATTTTAAGAACTACAGAGAACATTTTTCTCGTAAATGTAGTCGAGAGGATTGCCATCGAAACATATAAAATATGTTCCTACTTAGTTAAGATCCAATCCTATCTGGTAAATCAAAATTGCCACAAACAATTCCACCAACTTCCAAAATCAGTGGTATATCTACTTGTTTCGCCTTCAGTTTTGACGAACGTGGCACCAGAAGGCACAAATCATGAAATAGATGACGACGATGATTATACGGAGGACAATGCATTCGAGTTTAATGACTTTGGGCATATATTTTAAAATAGCAGGTCGGAAACATATGTCTTATAATATAAAACGATATATATAAAAACTTATGTATAAATTTTTTTCCTACTTTGTAGATATGAAGAAACAGGCTATTTTTATAACAATCTTAATATCTGCTTTGGGTCCTCAATTTAGTTACATTTATGATACAACAATCCCCTTTCGTCAACGTTATTATAATACAAATAAATTGATTACTAATGGAAAATTGTATTAATTTTTTCCCAAAAAAAAAAAAAAATCGACTGAGCCAGAACATTTTTTAAAAGGGGGCGTGGTACCGCCCTATTCCACCTTGGATGTAATTCAGACTGTACCATCAACATATATACCAAATCTCATATTCATACCTCTGATAGTTCATGAGATATATCCATACCAAGTTTGAATGGGCGGTGCCACGCCCAATCATAACCAAGTATAACCAAGGACTATTAGCAGGCCAATAGTGGTTATGATTGGGAGGTGCAACGCTCAATCATAACCAACTATAGCCAAGGACTATTACCAGATCAACAATACAACATTGGGAAAGTTTCATGACAATCGGTCCATTGCTATGGCCGCTAGAACTATTTTTAATAGTGGGAGTGGCACCGCCCACTTTTCCAAAAGATGTGTAGCCTATGTCATTCAGTGATAGCGTAGCATTATAATAGTGAAAGAATTTTTAAAATCGGATAAGTAGTTTAATGAATCTCCATTTTTTGTGATTTTGCCCCACTGTGCGCCGGTTCAAATATCACAAGCGGAAATTTTGTTATCAAATATTTTTCTAAAAAAAAAAATTTTTTTATGATATACATCGTAAATATACCCGCCAGCATAGAATGGGGATGGGGGTATAATAAGTTTGTCATTCCGTTTGTAACACATCGAAATATCGATTTCCGACTATATAAAGTATATATATATTCTTGATCAGGGAGAAATTCTAAGACGACATAAGCATGTCGGTCTGTCTGTATGTCTGTTGTAATGACGCTACAGCCTTCAATAATGGTGCTATCGTCCTGAAATTTGGCACATATTCGTCTTATGTTTGCAGTCAGGTCAAGTTTGATATATCGGTCCAGGTTTTGATATAGCTCCCATATAAACCAATCGCCCGATTTGGGGTCTTGGGCTTATAAAAACTGCACGCAGAGAAGAAACATGATTGTCACAATCATATTCGAAGAGCAAAATAATATGATAGGAACTATTTTTGCGGCGACCATGTAACATATTAACTTGCAACCATGTTGGCTCAGTGAACATGGTTCTAAGAAAAATACAATTGTCCTCATCTAAAATGTTATTATATTGATAAAAAGAATTTTGTTTCCATTAAAAGACAATGGTCACGATCTAAAATGTTATGTTATTCGTCAAAAATGTTTTTCTTCTAGTTAAAAGAACATGGTCACAACCTAAAATGTTTTGATTTTTATGAAAAAACTATTTTCGTCGTCGAAAAAAGGACGCCACTTGAGAAAAGAAAACACAAAATCAACTTTATTTAGTTGTTTTTATTTATTTATAAACTAATTCATTGCTTATTTGTATTTATAATGTCGTGCAGGTAAACATCACATATTTTTACACACTCTAGTTTGGTTCAATTTCAACAATAAGTAATCATTCCATATTTACTTCGTGCCCTTCAAATGTACAAACGCAGACATCATGTAACTGCAAATAAAAATAAATTATACCATATATCAAAATGCAGAACAAAAAACAGGTACATTTCTTTCAATTACACTTTCCTTTTTTGTGTTCACATAAAACCACATGTCATTTCTGAATAAATAAATTAAAATAAAACACAATAATTCCGTATTCTCCGTCCATTCCAAGAAACAATCAACACACGACTGACGCGCAAAATGAAAATCGTGTGTACCTGCTCAATGTTTTTATAAATTTTTTTTCGTTGCAAACAAGTTAAAAAATTAAATGGTCACGAAAAAAATGTAAATGGTCTTTATGGCCATGTAATGGTTCTAGACATGTCTATACTTAACCTATAAAAATACTTTTTTCCCTGTAAAAAAGTAAAAAAAATTGAATGGTCAGATACATGATTTTCCTGACCATATAATGGTCTCCAATTCTATCATTTAAATGATAGAACATGTTTGCGGTATTTGATAACCATTCAAATGCTTATTGCCAACATATATTTTTCTCCGCTCGAAAATTATTTTTACAAAGACAAAATACATGGTTTTCGCGACAATTACATACTCTAAATAAGCATTAAATGGATGCGGCAACCATGTCCAAACATGTTTTTTCTGTGCGTGTGTAGTTTTTATCCAATTTGCCTGAAATTGGAAATCTGGAGGTATTTTACGACCATAAAAAGTGTGCCGAAAATAGTGCCTATCGGTTCATGTTTTGGTATATCCCCCATATAGACCGATCTCTCGATTTTGCTTCTTGGACATCTAGAAACTGTATTTTCTATTCGATTTGCCTGAAATTGAAAATCTAGAGGTATTTTAGGACCATGAATTGGTGTGTCAAAAATGGGGTGTATCGGTGTATGTTTTGGTATAGCCCCCATACAGACCGATCTCCCGATTTTACTTCTTGGGCTTCTAGAAACTGTATTTACTATACGATTTGCCTGAAATTTGAAATCTAAAAGTATTTTATGACCACGAAATTGGTGTGTATCGGTTTGGCGTAGCCCCCATATAGGCCCATCTCCCGACTTTACTTCTTGAGCTTCTAGAATCCGTAGTTTTTATCCAATTTGCCTAAAAATATAAATCTAGAGGTATTCTCGTGCCATAAAGATGTGTGTCGAAAATGGTCCGTATCGGTCCATGTTGTGGTATAGCCCCCATTTAGACTGATCTCCCGATTTTACTTTTTGGGTTTCTGGAATTAGTAGTTTTTACCCTGAAATTGAATTCTAGAGGTATTTGAGGATCATTAAGAGGTGTGTCGAAAATGGTGAGCATTGGTCCATGTTATGTTATAGCCGTCATAAAGACCGTCCCGAATATATTTTTAGGACTTCTAGAATCTTCCGATTTAATTCCTTCTTCTAGGCTTCTAGGAATCGTAGTTTTTATCCGATTTGCCCAAAAATAAATATACTGGTATTTTAGACCCTCAAAAATCTGTATCGCATTTATTTTTACCGGTCCCTTTCGTATAAAGTACTTTCGTTTAGAGGAAGTTAATGTTATTTTTTGATAAGCGATTCAACGATTGTCTAAAATGTGTGTCAAAAGAAAACATTGCTTGTCTAAAATGTCGTTCCTCAGAAAAGAAAACTCTTCTTCCAGTGTATAGCAGGCGCACTGATCATGAAAATAGCTTGAAACTGAAAGTAAAGTTTCCAGGTTTTACTCCTCGTAATCATTTAAATAATGGCGGAAAAAATCTACAGATTTAAGATTTCAAATCAAGGCTTTATTTCATCATTTACACGATATGTTTATGATTTCTCTAAAACTCAAAAAAAAAATTGGTTCTTATAAATCCATAATCTGATCTAGTCTTCATAAATAGAATATTTGAATTTATCTTCGGGAAGAGTACTGGTTGAACTGATTTGATTGGGAGAATATTTGTCATCAAACCCCCTGAAATTCTATATATTATCAAGTAACCCGCTACAACGAAGAGTTTTCAAAGTAAGTATCAATGACTACTGCACATTTCTATTTTTAGATAAATGACACACGCAGAGAAGGAATATGATCATCTCAAACATGTTTTAAGAGCAAAATGTTATTTTTGTATGATGACCATGTAACATGTTTGTCACTAAAATGTTATTTTCTCGTCAAATATAACCTGCTTGCCGAAATAAGATACAGGATTTCCGAGAAAATAAAATGGTTGCGAAAACCAGGTTACATGGTCACCACCAAAAAATAAAATTTTGCTCTTAAAACATGTTTGAGGTGATCATATTCCTTCCCTGGGTGCAAAGGACTTACTGCTACAAGAAATCTCTCCTTGTGTCGATTTTCAACACGACTCACTACAATTGTCATTAGAATTATGTCACGTGCACATCTCTTCTAGTAACTCGAACAAATATGCCGAACACTTATGGTGATGAGTAGCAGTATACTTGAAGAGTTGATGATGTTGACACACAAGAGATGGTTGCATTTCATCAACGTAATTTGTTTAATAACAATTATTAAATGAAAATGGGTAGCGCCCTGTGCAACCGCAGTTAAGCTTCAACAAATTACCCTCTTCTTGGGCAGATTAAGAAATGCAAAGAGCATATTCACAAAACCAAGGCAAAATGTTATATATATATATTTTTTTTAAATAAGGCAATACAAGCAATTAGTCTATTAATGATTTAAGAGGAATTGTACCAAAATCAATATCAAATTAAATAAAGCATAAAATTCATTGATCCACTCACACAATAAAATTTTTTTACGAGGGTTGCATTGAAAAGTTGGGGACTAACAAACCTGCTGTTCTCCTGTTGCGCTGTAGGTTAGGTTAGGTGGCAGCCCGATGTATCAGGCTCACTTAGACTATTCAGTCCATTGTGATACCACATTGGTGAACTTCTCTGTTATCAATGAGTGCTGCCCGATTCCATGTTAAACTCAATGACAAGGGCTTCTATTGCCTTATATTGGATATCTTCGATTTGCTTTTTATTGAATATCCAGAGGTATTTGAGGATCGCCACATTTCCTGATCTCCCGATTTGACTTCTTGGACTTGTAGAAATCACAAATTTTATCCGATTTGCCTGAAATTATAAATCTAAAGGTATTTTAGGCCCACAAAGACCAGCGTCGAATATAGTTTTTATCGGTCCAGTTTTTGGTAAATTTGATATTCCGATTTCACTTCTTGAGCGGATAGAAGGTGCACTGGTTATCCAAATTGTTCCAAACTAAAAGTAAATTTTCCAGATTTTACACTGAAAAAAGCTTTTCTCCCGATTTGACTTCTTGAACTTGTAGAAATCGTAAATTTTATCCGATTTGCCTGAAATTATAAATCTAAAGATATTTTAGGCCGACAAAGACCAGCGTCGAATTTAGTTTTTATCGGTCCATTTTTTTGGTAAATTTGATATTCCGATTTCACTTCTTGAGCGGATAGAAATTGCACTGGTTATCCAAATTGCTTTAAACTAAACGTAAAATTTCCAGTTTTTACACTGAAAAAGCTTTTCCAGTCTTTACACGAACGATGTTTCAAGTAAAAAAATCTTTCAACTAGAGTGTTTAAGAACACCTGCTTTTTATACCCTCCACCATAAGATGGGGGGTATATTAACTTTGTCATTCCGTTTGTAACACATCGAAATATTGATCTAAGACCCCATAAAGTATATATATTCTGGGTCGTGGTGAAATTCTGAGTCGATCTGAGCATGTCCGTCCGTCTGTTGAAATCACGCTAACTTCCGAACGAAACAAGCTATCGACTTGAAACTTGGCACAAGTAGTTGTTATTGATGTAGGTCGGGTCATATCGGTCCACTTTTACGTATAGCCCCCATATAAACGGACCCCCAAATATCATCCGATCCAGCTGAAATTTGGTACATGGTGTTAGTATATGGTCTCTAACAACCATACAAAAATTAATCCACATCGGTCCATAATTATATATAGCCCCCATGTAAACCGATCCCCCGATTTGGCTTGCAGAGCCTCTAAGAGAAACAAATTTCATCCGATCCGGCTGAAATTTGGTACATGGTGTTGGTATATGTTCTCTAAGAACCATGCACAAATTGGTCCACATCGGCCCATAATTATATATAGCCGCCACATAAACCGATCCCCAGATTTGACCTCCGGAGCCTCTTAGAGGAGCAAAAGTCATCCGATCCGATTGAAATTTGTTACGCGTCTCTAATAACCACGCCAAAATTGGTCCATATCGGTCCATAATTATATATAGTCCCCATATAAGCCGATCCCAAGATTTGACCTCCGGAGCCTCTTAGAGGATCAAAATTCATCCGATCCGGTTGAAATTTGGTACGTGGTGTTAGTATATGGTCTCTAACAACAATGCAAGAATTGGTCCATATCGGTCCATAATTATATATATCACATCCCCAATCACACAAAAATTGGTCCATATCGGTTCATAATCATGGTTGCCACTCGAGCCAAAAATAATGTACTAAAATTTTATTTTTATGGAAAACATTGTCAAAATGTTATTTCTATAGAAAATTTTGTCAAAATTTTATTTCTATAGAAAATTTTGTCAAAATTTTATTTCTATAGAAAATTTTTTTTCAAATTTGATTTCTATAGAAAATTTTGTCAAAATTTTATTTCTATAGAAAATTTTTTCCAAATTTTATTTCTATAGAAAATTTTTTCCAAATTTTACTTCTATAGAAAATTTTTTCCAAATTTTACTTCTAATCATGTTTAATGTTATCAAATTTTTATTTCTATAGATACTTTAAACTTATTTAATCGGCCTTTTTAGTTTAATATATACCATGTGTGAACTATGTGGTATATATTACGGTGTTAGGAAGTTTTAAGATACCTAGCCATCGGCAAGTGTTACCGCAACCCAAGTAATTCGATTGTGGATGATAGTCTTCAGTAGAAGATTCTACGCAATCCATGGTGGAGGGTACATAAGCTTCGGCCTGGCCGAACTTACGGCCGTATATACTTGTTAAACTTAAAACTGTCACTCCCTGGGGAGAAACATCAATCGCATACGATCATAGCCGCCTTCGAGACCTATTTTTCATGCTATGGCGATTGTATAAGTGCTTGATGTTCACGGACGAAAAAGACTGTTTCTCATAGGGTGTAAAAATTATATGTTTGGAATTCAAATTTTTTAACACAATATTTTTAAGTGCAAGCATATAATGTTCATAAACTAGCACAACATGTTTGGGACATAAAATGTTTGTAAATATAATATGCTTAGATGCAAACATATATTAATTTGGAAATAGCCTATAAACATATATGTGTTTAGAAAGAGAGACCTAGAGAGTATGATGCAAGTAAAATAATGGAAGTAACCAATTGGCGCCTTAAATATATACCCACACAAAGAAAATTTCATTAAAATTATTTACTACCAGTGCATGCCCTAAGGTGAAACATAATATGTTTGTACAATACAAACAATATTTTGTTTGGACCAATCCTGAAAATATATATGCTTGACGCAAAATGTGTTTGGGGTATATGTTATAGAAGCGATTTTTTTTTTGAGGGTGTTGACTTGTTTACACCTCAACTGCTTACCCATTTTTAGATGGGTAATATGATCTTATGGAAATGTATAATTTTATATGTACACTGAAAAAACAGTGAACCCACCACGAAGATAATTTTTGGTTAATTTTAGAAAATTTTGAATATTTTTAGAAAATTTTAACTAAACAGTATTACAAACGCTGACGTGTCGCCGATATCACAAAAATAAGTAAATATTTTTCGACAAATGCAAGAAAATTTACTAGGCATAATTAATTTTTTTCACTTGTCAAAGAAAATTTTGTAGTTTGAAGGAAAAACTTAGAGTTAAAAAATGCAAGAATGTCTTTAGTGACATACGAAGTTCATGATGAACGCATTTTTGGTAAAATTTACAAATTTAAAGAAATAATGAACTATTTTGTGGGAAGCGCGAATTTAGTAAATCTTCTTGCTTAATTTGAGGATAACTTTTTCCCGTTTTTTAGTTCAATTAACTAACGTACGCAAAAAATTATTAGAGTAAATGAAACTTTCTCCAAACATAACAATTCCATGAACTAAAATAAAGTTAAATTGGCTTTAGTGAAATAGAGAGTTCACTTTTTTTTTGAGTGTATTATTTTATAATAACATATGGAGTGGAAACTGATTTTAGACATTTTTGTTATATCATTTAAACTTTCCATAACTTGGTACTTCCTTCTTTATTTAATGGCTTTTACTATTATTATTTTTCTTGCTCTATGTAGAGTTCCTTGATTCTTTCTTGGAGTACTTTTTTGTTAAACTATTATCCTTTTTTTTGGTGATTTGAATTTTTAAATCGTGTTGAAATTGATTGTCGGAGTTTGAGTTTTGATTTCTGTTTGGCTTGTTTATCAGTCCTCTCACTCGTTTCGCCTCGACCGAGATTTAGCTGTATGTTTGTTGGTGTTTTCATTTTTGTTCGGTGTCTACGACCCACTTCAAAGTGATTTACGATTTAATGGCACGCCCTTTTGCCTATCATGGTTACTTTTTTTTGTAGTGGACCTCTTAGAAACTTGACTACAAAACATAGCCACTCAGCCAACTAAAACTAAGTCTACAAACGCCATTGAAAGCTTCAATGAATGAATGGATAGAGGGCTAAAGAAACAAATATTAATGAAAAAACAAAAACGTTGGTCTTTTCTAATATCCACAAAAACAAATGAAGTAGGAGAAATAATGAACAGTCTTTACTAATCTTAGCGAAATTGAAGTAAATATTTGGTCAGCTTCTGTGTATTAAAGCATTAGATTTTTGTTTTTTACTTTGCAGGAAACTAAACTAAAACTTCTAGGTGAAGTTTATTTTATAAAGTTTGGTAGAATTTCAAACGTAATTTAAAATTTCCATGAGCTATAATAAGTTTATTATGAGATTTTTAGTTTTTTTATTAGTTTTTTTTTATTTTCGAAATGGCTTTATTGACTAGCAAGAAAGTAGCATTTAGATCGGAAGGGCTGAAGATCGCAAGTCATTCTGCGAGACTTTGGAATAAAGGCTACTACAATTAATATACTGAGGGACTCAACTCGATGGGCAAGTCTTCTCGGAAAAATTGGTTTAACATCGTGAGAAGGTTAGCAAAAAGTGGCGGAGAATTGTCAATTCCAAATGAATTCTTAAACACTTTGTTCTTCCACTCAAAACCGTGACCAAGGTCTGCCCAAAATCTATCATCGGCATGAGTGACATATTCATGATACCAGGAATAAGGTCTTATTAAAATAATGTAAGCAAATGCAATGAAAATGTTGTTTTCGGATTCCGAAGAATGATCAGAACCAATGAATATTACATGGGGCGGTTACAGGGAGGAAGTCATCTTCGTTTTTCGAAAAAAAAAAATGAAAATGGAAATATTTTTGGAAAATGTACATATTTGGTTGTTCTTACTGTGTTTTATACCCGATAACATTCTGGAAATTAAAATTTATTGCGAAAATTCTATAAAACAAAGGATTTTTATATATCACCTCAAAAGAAATTCTTGTGAAGGATGTGTACATTATGAGTAATGACTTAGGAAGAAATTCTAATCTTTTTGAAGGGTTCATTGCATGATACACCCAGAGAAGGAATATGATCACCTCAAACATGTTTTAAGAGCAAAATGTTATTTTTGGTTGGTGACCATGTAAGATGGTTTTCGCAACCATGTTATTTTCTCGGAAATCATGTATCTGATTTCGGCAAGCAGGTTATATTTGACTAGAAAATAACATTTTAGTGACAAACATGTTAAATGGTCACCATACAAAAATAAGATTTGGCTCTTGTAACATGTTTGAGGTGATCATATTCCTTCTCTGCGTGTAGGTGAAAACTTGCAAACCAATTTGGATGGAAGTGAGTGAGTGAGTGCGATTTTGTGTAAGAGGTCAGGGAACTTTTGCTTCAGTCACAGGTAGCTATTCCCACTCTCAAAAGTCGCCTCACCTCCCTACTTTAATTTTTTTTTTAAAGAGTGCTTTGCCATCTGATACCATGAACAGAAAAAAATATTTTTTTTATCTTCAATCACGAAATGAATTAATCCAAATAATTTTTAATTGAAATATCTTCAGTCACAGATGTGATAGTAGATAGTATCAATCACCAGTCAATTAAAAAATAATTAAAAATTGTTCCAACTAAAAAATAAATTAATACAACTAATTTTTGTGATTGATTTTTGTTTCAATTAAAACAATTGTTGAACCAATTAAATTTGTTATTGGGTATTTTAAAAAAATCAATTAAAATTTTTATTGGAGAAATCATGATGAAATTTTTTTTCTGTGTGCATAAGGTTAAAACTAAAAAACTAACAGACAAAATGAGTATAGATATCCTCATACCTAATACAGGGTGACTAATATGTATTACAACCAACTTCATGTTGCCATCTATCATTTCTAAACCGCTTGTCTGATAGCTCATGGTGATATTTCTTTTATGTGTGCATAAGGTTAAAACTTAAAAACAAACAGACAAAATGAGTATAGATATCCTCATCCCTAATACAGGGTGACTAATATGTATTACAACCAACTTCATGTTGCTATCATTTCTAAACCGCTTGTCTGATAGCTCATGGTGATATTTTTTTTCGGTGTGCATAAGGTTAAAACTAAAAACCTAACAGACAAAATGAGTATAGATATCCTCATACCTAATACAGGGTGACTAATATGTATTACAACCAACTTCATGTTGCTATCTATCATTTCTAAACCGCTTGTCTGATAGCTCATGGTGATATTTTTTTCTGTGTGCATAAGGTTAAAACTTAAAAACGAACAGACAAAATGAGTATAGATATCCTCATCCCTAATTCAGGGTGACTAATATGTATTACAACCAACTTCATGTTGCTATCATTTCTAAACCGCTTCTCTGATAGCTGACAGATTTATTTCAGTGACATTTCATTTTATTGCATTTGGATTATTCGTGATGGAATTCAGGTGTGATAGTGTATTTGCTTTATATTTGGGTGGAAAACCAAAAGTGGCTATTTTTAAGAGCCTTTCAGCATTTGAATGTGAATAATTTTCTTGTTTCTCGTACCGTTGTGCGTTACCGTGATACTGGCAGTGTCGCATCGAGTTCATAAAGTGCACAAAAAAGAAAAAAAAAGCAGATAACTACACGTGAACTTATACAAAATATGAAAGCCAGATTTTCTCGAAATCCATGCGGCATTGGTAGAAAATCTGGTAATGAGCTGAACATATCGCGAGAACAGATGCAACACATATTGATAAATGAGATTGGACTAATTCCATTGAAGTTCTAAAATGCACAAGACTACATCCATTGAAGTTCTAAAATGCGTAAAAGTTCCCCGATGCGGTTGAGCAGTTTGTGAACAAAACAAAAAATGTTTTGCCAAAAAGGTCAGCTGACAATGTACACCTTCGATTGGGAGCCAGAAGTCATGTTAAAGTGTGTGTGCTGCCGTAACAGCCTATGGTCGCATTCTGCTCTATTCATTGATCGAAATAAATGCCGAATATGTCCTAAAGACAGTATTGAAGCCCTGAGCAAACAAATATTTCAGCCGCAGACTATGGACATTCCAAAAGGACTCAACACCATCGCACTCAGCACGTGTCAATCAAGTGTAGCTTAAAAAGGAGGTTAAGTTAGGTATAGTGACAACCCGATATTTCAGGCTCATTTAGACTATTCAGTCCATTGTGATACCACAGTGACGAACTTCTCCCTTGTCACTGAGTTCTGTACGTTTCAATATTTATCTCAATGACAAGGGACCTCCCTTTCTTTGCCGAGTCCGAAGGACGTTCCACATTAGGTGAAACCACTTAGAGAAAAGCTTTATCACCAGAACTAGTGAGAGGGGATAACCCATCGCTGAAAAACTTTTTGGTGTTAGGTCGAAACTGGGATTGAAACCACAAGCAGTTATATGCAACTAACTGTTACCCCACGGTGGCAAAACGGAGTATCTCCACCAAAATCTCCGGATCTCAATTCGTTGTATTTTTGCACCTGCGGAATTTTGAAGAGTGTCGCCTCAAAACGGCGCTTCACCGGGAATAAGCTCACATCGAAAAAAAATTTTCGTAGTTAAACTAACTATAAATTTAACTTATTTTTATAGCAAAAAAAAAATATTATTAGTTAAATTTTATTATTTTTTGTGAAATTTTTCACAGCCCAATGAAATTTTCCTGTTTTTAAGTATGTCTCAAACATTCTATGAACGAAATCTGGGTTCAAGTTTAGTTCATTTTCGTACGATTTCAAAAAATAGTAAGAATGATTTAAATAAAGATTGTTTAAAATTGTCATGATTTGACGTCAATGATTTTCTTCTGTACTTTTAGTTCATTTTTTATTCTATGAGAGGGTGTAAAATCGTGGGTCGTAGTTAAAAAGTACAAAAGGGCATTATTTTTTTGGATTTAACGATACTTTCCCAATGTGGAGTATAATTTAGTTAAATTTTTGGCAAGACGTAGTTCATACTTGGTATAAAACAGTTTACTTGAAATTGTATGGTATTTGTATTTTTAATTTTGAACAATAAAATTAATACAAAAACTTTAGGGGTTTGTTTTGTTGAATTCCGTACCTGCCACCCTGTATGTTGATTGTCATTATAAAACTACTCTCCTCCTACTACTTCTCCAGTAGTTCGAAACTCAATAGAATACCAAATGCCAGAAGCAGTAGTACCAGCAACAATAGCAATAACTTTCATTGTTGTAGCTGTGATAGTCTGTCTGTCTGTCCGCCTCTTTTTGTTTTTACTTCTTATTAAGTGCACAAGAAACTTAGCCCACAAGTTATGCTCTTTCAAGAGCTAGCCAATTCTATTGTTTTTATATGCTTGAAATAGTCCTCTGGGAATCATTGTTTCTACTAGACATTGGCCATTGGAAAATCCCCTGACCATTAAAGTAAGAAAACAAAATCAAATCTATTCAGGATAAATTTCTTTTCATGTTGTTTTTGTCCATTTCAATGTAATGTCTATAGTCAATTGTGGTTTGACATTGAACACTTTCGCTTTTGTTAAATATTCCATTGGGAGCAACTAAAGTCATCGTCTTGACGACAATGTTTCGGATTGGGAGAGTCTCTATACCTTTTTAGTTTAGGTATGACGTGGAAGAATTTTTAATTTTCGTGAAATTTCCATACACATTAAATATCCAATGCAAAAATCGATGAAATTCATGATATCATTAAATTGACACTATGGTATAAAGCATATCATGACCAGCAAGCAAAAAAAAAAAAAAAGGGTAATGAACCAGGTTTCGAATGGAAAAGTTTTTTTCTTTGAGTTGGTTTATTGCCTCTCAGTAATATTGCTGACATTTTCGGGTGTTTCCTCTCTAAAAAGATAAATAAATACATGGTGGCTGACATGTAATGTTACACAGTATAGGTCTATATTTTTATTTATTGTTGTTTTTTTTTTGCACAAGCAAAAACAAAATCGGAAATAACACCAAATTTTAAAATCATATTAGATTTGTTCAAAGTGGCCATCTTTGGTACGAATCATGGCCGACAAAGCCACCAATCGATGCACGAAATTGGTCATTCCCTTGCCATGACTACAATTTGTTTTATTCCCAACGTTACTATCCAAAATACCCCACGTAAAAAAGTCCCATAAATTCAGAACCGAAGTTTTTCGCGGCAATTGTGCAGTAGAAATGAAGCAAAAAACCTTATTTTTAAACAATTTTTGTTTTTTGTTTTGTTTTGTTTGGCGCATGCTGGGATCCTGTTGGGATGTCCATGGTCTGGTCATATTTATCTGCCCAGGGCTTCAATCATGTCTTTAGGACATTTTCCCGATAATATTTATTTTAACCCCCCCCCCCCCCCCCCCGGGCGTTGAAAACGAGCGCAGATCGAACATCGGCCATTTCAGTGGCCCGCACCATTACCATCGACGGTGCTTGAGATTTGGTTGACGCCTTTGTCAAGTGAACCCGATCATTTTTTGGTTCACAAACTCCACAATTTGGAATCGCTCTCATTGGAGAAAACTAATATCAGTAACAAAGCAATTTTGTGCAAGCGGAGCAAATCCTTGATCCATTCCAGTCTTACGTTTTTAGGTATCCCTACTCGGACGAAAAAGACTGTTTTTCATATGTTTGGGTATAAACATTATATGTTTGGAACTCAAATTTTTAAACACAATATTTTTGAGTGCAAACATATAATGTTCATAAACTAGCATAATATGTTTGGGGCATATATGTTAATATGTTAGAACATATTATGTTTGGGACATAAAATGTTTGCAAATATAATATGCTTGGATTCAAACATATATTAATTTAGAAATAGCCCATAAACATATATGTGTTTACAAAGAGAGACAAAGTGTATGCTGGAAGTAAAATAATGAAAGTAACCAATTGGCGCATTACAAATATATATACACAAAGAAAATTTCATTAAATATAGGAAAAATACTACGTGTGAATATAAACAAGTATAAATTTACATATTATGAGTAAACATATATATGTTGTGATCAAAAACAATGGAAGATGAAGATGGGAAAATGGCAGCAGAGGGTATCAAACCATTGACGGCGTTCGATGCAAACGTGTCGTTTATGATTTTTTGTTCCACAAATTAAACTAAGAAAAAAAAGAAATTTATATCAGGGAATGACGTAGAACAATCGGTCAAAAGTTTCTCATTATTATTTACACAAAATTTAACATCATTTGTGAGTTTTTAACAAAAAATATTGCAAATTAAAAATGAACGAACGTGTATGTATCGAACACCGTATATGCAACTTTTGGTATGACGTCGCCCATTTTCCAATCTTCCTTTTCTATTGTTTTTGGTTGTGATATAAGACTTCGCCAAAAATTGTATATGCTTAAGTAAAATATTAAAATGAGTATTCGGAGAGAAAATTCATTCGGAACCAAGATAAAATAGATTTGAAAAAAAGAGCATGAGTTTTGTTTATCATTTTCGCATTACGGGCACAATTTTTTTGTTTTGTTCAAACAAAGGTAATTAAAGGGATCTTCATAAAAACTAACGAAAGGGCACTATACACTGAACAAAAGGCATGTCCGGTTCCAAAGATTGTGTCTCCACTTTAACAATTTTGGTATTGATTCCGAACCAAAGAAGCGGAGAATACAAGTATTTAAGGATGCTTTTAAGACACAATTCTCTTTTAAATGGGGTTTTGTGTACTTGACTCTACGAAGCACATTTCAATTTTTCGCTTTTTCAGCTTTTTTTCATATGCTATAAAATGTCCGTTAAAAACAAGACTTCCAGTAGAAATTATGCTATATTTCAAGTAAAAAATGTCTTTAAAATAAAGTATTGAAAAACATATTAATGATTTTTGCCTTGTAGTCAAGATACAAAAATGCAACAAATTTAAAGACAGTTTCATTAATTTTAAAGAATTTTTCTGAATTATTAAAGTCAAGTTGACCTTAGTCCAAAAAATTTGTTCTTTCATGTTATGATACCCATTTTTAAGTCAAATCAATTAATTATAACGACAACACGACTTCATTGAAAGTATCGACCTTTGAACATGGAAAAAACTTTATATTAGAGAAATGCGTCTTCTAAGCTAAGCAAAAGTTGTATTCTTATTTTAAGGATATGACCTCTTTGGCCTCACGACAATATTTTTTCAGTGCACTCTTTTTAGAGTTGTGAAAGTAAAATGAAAACAGGGCGAAAAAGTGAAAAATTAAACAGTAAGATCTATAAAAACAAAAAAAAAACATTAGTTCCTCTTTATTAGTGAGTAGTCCAAGAGGAGTTAACGGATTTTTTCGAAAATAAAAGCGGGCATTGAGTTCGAGTTTTGCCGCTAAAATTATTTCTCATTTTAGCGGCAAAACCAGAATAACATTACAACTTTTTCCGGTAAATTGTATTATAACATGGTGGGGAAAATCCAAAGCAACAACTGAATAAGTTTATTTTCTTTAAAAGAAATTATTAAAGAAAAGTAAAAGGGTAAACATGGTCATTTTAACGCGATAATACCAATTTATACCGGCCTTAAGAATTAAATTAAGTACAAAATTATTCGTTAATAAAAATGCATATTTATTTGTGTTTCTAAATTAATGGTGTTACATGCTAGCAAACTATTGTTCAAACCAAAATAAATTTATGTGCTGTTGTAAAATTACTGTTTAGAATTTAAATATAATGTGCTTTTGAATGGTTATGGTTAACCTTAGGTTTCGACGGAAAAATATTTTTATGTACTCGAATTCACGTTCTTCTTTTGTAAGAGTTTTATAATGTGCTTTTGAATGGTTATGGTTAACCTTAGGTTTCGATGGAAAAATATTTTTATATACTCGAATTCACGTTCTTCTTTTGTAAGAGTTTTTGAATTTCTTCGAAAATTTTAAACTTGTATACAAAAACCTTTATTTGTTACACAATTTTTATTTTTGCTATAAAAAAATAATATTTGATTTGAACTCAGTCCATTTCGTTTATATCAAGCATTTTTCTTTTCTGACTTTATGTCTTTTATAAAACACACTTTACAATTTCGTAGTAAAAATTTAAAATAATAGTATGTGACGCTGAACACCTTTTCGGGAACTTCCGAACGAATCTGGAATATATGTTAAAAAAATATATTAAAAAAAAAAATGGTGTTGGTCGAAGCAGGGATCGAACCCAGGACCCCTGTCACGCAAGGCGGACGACCAACCACTGCTCCACGTTGCCAACAAATGTATGTTTAACAATGTTATGTTGTTAAACAATGTTATGTTTGCATCGGCTCGTGGGCGCCGCAAGCTATGCTATATAAATATAACTTATAACGATAATTATCTCTTGATGACAATAACAGCTACGTAACCCAGTGGTTAGTGTATTGGCTTACAAACTGTGTGATCCGCTGTTCGAATCCCCGTCCGGCAAAAGGTAAAATTGAAAAAAAAATTATAAAATTTAATAATTTCTTCTACAATGTTTGTATTATAGAAAAAGGTGCTAAGAACTAAAAAAACTCATGGAAGTGAAAAAAATGTGAGGCAATATACAATTAGGCAGAAAAAAAATTTTGAGCACAATATTCTTTGGGAGAAAATTCTTCTCAGCATATAATATTTTTGGGTCCAAAATGCCTCCAAACATATTATATGTTCACATAATAACATATAGTTTTTTGGAAGACAACATTATTGAATTTGGATGGAAAAATACAAAATGTTTGGAACTTAGACTACCCAAACATATTATATTGTTTAGACCAATATGCTTTCAAACATATTATATATTGGAAGAAATCAAACATATAAATGTTTGGGCAATACCCAAAAATGTATATGCTTGAAGCAAAATATGTTTGGGAGTATATGTTACAGAAGCGATTTTTTTTGAGGGTGTAGATCTATTTATACCCAGCAAAAAAAAAGAGCTTCCAAAAAAGTAGTTTGGATCCCCAATTTGTGATACGGAAGTAGTGCCAACTTGGATTATCTCCAATGAATTTTACATGGGCTTGTCATAGGGCGGAAGTACCCCATTTTCTGGATCCTTTGAATTGCTTTAGACGTTGTGCCTCGGAAGTTCATTTGAATGAAGAAATTTAAAAAAACAAACAAACAATTTTGTTTCCAATTTCACTTTTTATTTTTTTTAGTATTTTTTGTTACACTTTTATTTTCTTATTATGTAATTTTTACAAATTGAAAAACTTCTTAGCTTCCACCAGGGATAGAAACTGGGTCTATTGACACCATAACAGAATGCCTTAACACACTCAGCCACAAACGCCATTGAACACGATGTCCCTAAACGTCTATTCAAATGTTTGTGATAACATATGAACCTCCCAGCAAAAAAAGCTCCGCCAAAAAAGTAGTGAAAATGTTCTTTTTGAACCCGGAAGTGGTGCAAAATTGGCGCAAAAGCGATGAATTTAACATGGGCTTGTCATAGGACGGATGTCCACCATTTCAACAGCCGTTGCACTGAATATGCATCACTTCTTTAGGTGTGATCCGAATTCAGTGTTTTGGATGTGAATTAAAAAAATTTTGCGATATTTTGACAAATAATTAATTTTTATAATTTTTTATGATTTTTAATGCATTCTGACGCCTGTCTGAAACCCTTGACATCAAATATTTTCAAAATTTCGTAATTTTTCTAGAATGAATTTAACATTTTTTTCGGCTAAATTTAAATATTTTGTACCAGTTTATTAATCCTTACTCTGTTTTTAACATATTTGAAACAAACCCTCCACTATGGATTGCGTAGAAACTTCTACGAAAGACTGTCATCCACAATCAAATTACTTGGGTTGTGGTATCTTAAAACTTCTTAACATCGTTTTCTAAATTGTGATTTAGTCCATACGTGGTATATATTAGACAAAAAGTTATGTATAGGTATGTCTACAAATAATTACGAATCGATATGGACTTTTTGCACAATACGTAGAGAGCCGGAACTGAAATATAGGGGTCGCTTATATGGGGGCTATATATAATTATGAACTTGATATGGACCAATTTTTGTGTGATTGGGGATCGATTTATCTGAGGGCTATATATAACTATAGACCGATATGGACCTAGTTAGGCATGGTTGTTAACGGAAATATACTAGCACAATGTACCAAATTTCAACTGACTCGGATGAAATTTGCTCCTCCAAGAGGCTCCAAAACCAAATCTCGGGATCGGTTTATATGGGGGCTATACATGATTATGGACTGATATGGACGACTTCTGGCATGGTTGTTAAATATCATATACTACCACCTCGTACCAAATTTCAACCAGATCGGATGAATTTTGCTTCTCCAAAAGGCACCGGAGGTCAAATCTGTGGATCGTTTTTTATGGGAGCTATATATAATTATGGACTGATATGAACCAATTCCTGCATGGTTGTTGGATACCATATATTAACATCATGTACCAAATTTCAACCGAATCGGATGAATTTTGCTCTTCCAAGGGGCTCCGGAGATCAAATCTTGGGATCGGTTTATATGGGGCCTCTATATAATTATGGACCGATGTGGACCATTTTTTGCATGGTCATTAGAGACCATATACTAACACCATGTACCAAATTTCAGCCGGATCGGATGAAATTTGCTTCTCTTAGAGGCTCCGCAAGCCAATTTTTGCACCAAAATTCATCTGATTCAGTTGAAATTTGGTACGTGGTGTTAATACATGGCCTCAAACTCCCATGCAAAAATTGGTCGAAATCGGTCCATAATTATATATAGCCCCCATATAAACCGATCCCCAGATTTGACCTCCGGAGCCTTTTGGAAGAGCAAAATTCATCCGATTCGGTTGAAATTTGGTACGTGATGTTAGTATATGGTATCCAACAACCATGCAGGAATTGGTTCATATCAGTCCATAATTATATATAGCCCCCATATAAACCGATCGCCAGATTTGACCTCCGGTGCCTTTTGGAGAAGCAAAATTCATCCGATCTGGTTGAAATTTGGTACGTGGTGGTAGTATATGATATTTAACAACCATGCCAAAAGTGGTCCATATAAGTCCATAATCATTTATAGCCCCCATATAAACCGATCCAGAGATTTGGTTTTGCAGCCTCTTGGAGGAGCAAATTTCATCCGAGTGAGTTGAAATTTGTAGATGACAGTCTTTCGTAGAAGTTTATACGCAATCCATGGTGGAGGGTACATAAGATTCGGCCTGGCCGAAATTACGGCCGTATATACTTGTTTTATTAAATATTTTTCTAACAAAATATTCTTCGGCATATATTTTTGTATACATATATTTTTTCCATTAAAAATCAAACAAAAAAATAAAAAACTATCGTAATTTGAAAATCTTTCTCAAAAGAACTTTCATGGAAGTAAAAAAGGCAAACGGTACAGTTTCAGCTGGGATGATTTTTTTTATTTTTATTTTTTTGTTATTGATTTTATATTCTTTTTTGCGAAATTTAATTTTCACTTAAAACGGCCTAATTCCGTACTTTCTGGTCCAAAATCACTGCATCAGAAGTGGAAAAAAATCGATAGGGGCTTCCGGAATGCGATTTAAAAGAAATGTTTGTGGACTTGTCCAAACGGACTGCATCGGAAGTGGAAAAAAACTTGATTGGGAATTCCGGGATGCGCTTTAGAAGAAATGTTTGTGGAACAACTTCCAATGTTTTTTTGCTGGGTTTGATATTATTAGATATAATTAGATCTCTCAATTTTTACACGAGTATATACTTCACAATTAACTTCAAACAATGTGGACATCTCTAGCTGTAAATAAAATAAATACTGCCAACTACTCAGATATTGGGCTTCAAATTGGCATTTTGTTCCCCCATCTTTAGTTTGTGTAGAAAGTAGGGAGGAATTAGTAAGAGGGGAAATCTGTGGTGGCTACTCAGAGATTTCATTTGTGGTATCATTATTACTGTCATTAATGGAGTCATTTGGCCAAAGCCAAAGCGAAGATCTTTATTGTTTTTTTATTTATATTTCACGAAGATGCTGCTTAAATGCTACATAAGTTTTTTTATGTTTTGTAAATGAAGAAATGTAGTTTTGCGATGTGAGTACAAATGGAAAAACCATCATAAAAGCAAAGCGGCAAGTTAATGATTATTGAAACTTAAAAGCTTTCATGTGCTGCAATTCCTTCGTTTAAATGTGATTTTGCGCAAGCATTCGGCAAAATTCAAAGACTTTTTGGATTTTTTGAAGAGTCACTCGTGCTTGGTTTTGTTTCTTTTTTTTTGGAAAGGTGATTTTTGTTTTGTTACTTATTTTGTTTTTTTTTTCAGACAAAGATAATAACTTTGTTTGCAAAGTACGAAAGTCAAAATAAAAAATTTTCTCACAAAAAAAATCCCACGTTGTGTTCAATGAATTTATATAAATTTTTGCTAATAAGGCTTATTATATGTCATTAGAGTATTCAAGTCTATAAAATATCTCAATCGAAATAGATAACAAGGTACTTTTTATAGTTAATGGATCCTGTGTTTTGAAATCACCTCAAAATTTTGGAAACTTATCTGCAGCTTTATTAACCACACTCAAAAACAAATGAACCCACCGGGAAGGAAAATATAGGATAATTTTAGCAATTTGTAACTAAACTGTGTAACAAATGCAGACATATCAAAAACAAATGTCCTGTATATCGAACAAAAGCTTTTGAAATCGAAAAAGACATTGATATTGGTTCCTCTATTTCGAAAGGTAAGACACTTCATATTTTGTTGTCGAGTAGGAAACAAACGTATACAATTTGTTTCAACAAAACGAACCATACCAAACCGTAAAACCATAGTTGAAATTAGAATGAATTTTTAGGTCTAAAATTTGAAAATGCTAATTTTTGATAATCAATGTATTCATGATAAAATAATTCCCAGGTAGTTGCAGTATTACAAAAAAAAACAAGTATATACAGCACTAATTTCGGCCGGGCCGAATCTTAAATACCCACCACCATGAACCAAATATTAGGGTTTCCTTTGAAATTCCAGGAGGGCTTGAGGACACTTCCCAAAGATAAATTTAAATATTTCACCTATGAGGACTATATCAGATTCTGGATTTATAAGAACCATTTTTGTTTGAGTATTAGAGGAATCATTAACATCTCTTGTAAGTGTGCAAGAAAATTATAAAAGAACGTCTTGATTTGAAATCTTAAATCTGTAGAAGTAAAATCTGGAAATTTTACCTTGAGTTTCAAGCAATTTTCATGATCAGTGCGCCTTCTGCACTCTCAAGAAGTGAAGTCGGTCTATATGGAGGCATTACCAAATGGACCGATTAATCCGATACACGTTTTTGTGAGCCTAAAATACCAGAATATTTACAATTTCAGGCAAATCAGATAAAAACTACGGTTTCTAGAAACCCAAGGAGTTAAATCGGGTGATCGTTCTTATGGGGGCTATACTAAAATATGGACCGATACTCACCGTTTTCGGCACACCTCTTTATGACCCGAAAATACCTCAAGATTTCCAATATCAGGCAAATAGGATAAAAACTTCGGATTCTAGAAGCCCAAGAAGTAAAATCGGGAAATCGGTCTATATGGGGACCATACCAAAACATGTACCAATACTCACTATTTTCGGCACACCTCTTTATGGTCCTAAAATACCTCTAGAATTCCAATTTCAGACAAATTGGATAAAAACTACGGTTTCCATAAGCCCAAGACCCCAAATCGGGAGGTCATTTTATATGGGGACCATACCAAAACATGGACCAATACTCACCATTTTTGGTACACGTATTTGTGGTCCTACAATACCTCTAGATTTCCAATTTCAGGTAAATTGAATAAAAACTGCGGTTTCTATAAGCCCAAGAAGTAAAATCGGGAGATCGGTCTATATAGGGGCTATACCAAAACATGGACCGATACTCACCATTTTTGGCACACCTCTTTATGGTCATAAAATACCTCTAAATTTCAAATTGGGCAAATTGGATAAAAACTTCGATTTCTATAAGCCAAAGACCCCAAATCGGGAGGTCGGTTTATATGGGGACTATATCAAAATCTGGACCGATATATCCCATCTTCGAACTTGATCTGCCTGAAGACAAAAGACGAGTTTGTGCAAAATTTCAGCACGATTGCTTCATTATTGAAGACTGTAGCGTGATTACAACAGACAGACAGACAGACAAACAGACAGACGGACATAGTTATATCGTCTTAGAATTTCTCCCTAATCAAGAATATATCTACTTTATATAGTCGGAAATCAATATTTCGATGTGTTACAAACGGAATGACAAACTTATTATAAAGGGTGATACGGTCAAAATTTGGTCAATATAAACTTGACGTATTTCTTTCAATTGTGCATTTAAAAAACCTGAACGCCCCTCATTTTGAAAGTGTGTGTGTAGAATGTTGCTCCTATTTTGATTTCGGAATTCACTCTTCAGTTGTCAAAATGCCGTCTAAGCAAGAAGAGCAGCGTATCAAAATTTTGCTCGCGCATCGCGAAAATCCGAGCTACTCGCACGCAAAGCTGGCAAAATCGCTAAAAGTTGCCAAATCAACCGTTACAAATGTAATTAAAGTGTTTGGGGAACGTTTGTCGACAGCCAGGAAGTCTGGATCGGGGGGAAATCGAAAACCGGAAGCCGCTGAGACGACAAAGACAGTTGCCGGTAGTTTCAAGCGAAACCCTAACCTCTCTCTCCGAGATGCCGCAAATAAGCTGGGTGTATCGTCTACAACCGTGCATCGAGCCAAAAACGAGCCGGACTATCGTCTTACCAGAAGGTAGTGACTCCAAATCGCAATGATAAACAAAATACGACGGCCAAAGCGCGATCCCGGAGGCTGTACACGACGATGCTGACGAAGTTTGACTGCGTGGTAATGGACGACGAAACCTACGTCAAAGCCGACTACAAGCAGCTTCCGGGACAGGAGTTTTATAGGCAAAAGGAAGGGGAAAGGTAGCAGATATTTTCAAGCACATAAAACTGTCAAAGTTCGCAAAGAAATATCTGGTTTGGCAAGCCATCTGTACCTGTGGCTTGAAAAGCAGCATTTTCATAACTTCCGGGACTGTCAACCAAGAAATTTACGTGAAAGAGTGTTTGAATAAACGTCTGCTGCCTTTCCTGAAGAAACACGGTTGTTCCGTGCTGTTTTGGCCGGATTTGGCATCTTGCCATTACGGTAAAAAGGCCATGGAGTGGTACGCCGCCAACAACGTGCAGGTGGTTCCCAAGGACAATAACCCTCCCAACACGCTAGACCTCCGCCCAATTGAGAAATACTGGGCTATTGTCAAGCGGAACCTAAAGAAGACCAACAAAACTGCTAAGGACGAGCAGCAGTTCAAGGCAAACTGGCTTTCTGCGGCGAAGAAGGTGGACAAGGTGGCTGTACAAAATCTGATGGCAGAGGTCAAGCGTGAGGCCCGGCAATTCGGATTTGGAAAAGCGAAAGCCTAACTGAATATTTTTCCTGAATTTTATACTAATTCAACTTAAAAAAGAAATTTAATTTGATTTTTTAAATAAACGATTTCACCGATTTACACGCGTTGAACAAATTTTGACCGCATCACCCTTTACCCCCGTCACCATTCTATGGTGGTGGGTATAAAAAAAATAATTAAAATTTGGTTCCTATAGAATATTTTCTTTTCTACAGAAAATTTTGTCAAAATTTTATTTCGATAGAAAATTTTGCCAAAATTTTATTTCTATAGAAAATCTAGCGACCGGACATATCCCCCAACGGACATTTCGCCCAAAATGATTTTTGGGCGTTATGGCCTCGAATGGGGCGGTCACATCGCCCAATTTTAGTTATTTTGGGCTTTATGTCCTCCCTCATCGCGGTCATATGTCCCAAAAAAAATAGGCGGTCAAAACGTCCAATATTTTATTGGGAAAATAATGTCGGAATACAAATCAAAAACTGTCCTAAATGAAGTAGTTTTGATCCCCAATTTTGGTTAACTAAATACGTACGGTATTTAATTCAAAATGCCGTAACTAGAAAGACAGTGCAGATCTCGTGGTCTGTAAGAAAATTAAGGAGAAAATGGTGCAAAACGCTCCACAAAGTCCCCAAGAACTCATAGCACTATTTGCCAAATCAGAACATATGAGTGAATACTAAATGTGCGAAAGTGTGCCGGAAAAGATATTTTAGCAAACCACTATTATGGAAGCCGATTTGGCATACAGTCTCTTTGTGTTCCACCCCAGTAACTGAAATAATGAATGAATGAAATATGGATGATGGAGATGCTATTGTTTTATTGATGTCCCTTTTTCGGTCGTTCCATTTTACAAGAAATTACTAATATTTACGAAGGTTACAAACGACATGTCAGTATAACTGTGCTAATTTTTTAAATCAAGTTAATAAAACGAAAGATGCAAGAACTTGAGGTCAAACTGAATGTGAGGAATTTAAAAAAGAATTAGCGCACGCGAATCCTTTGTTAAATTCATCACATTCAGTTCGTTCTCAAATCCTAGCAACTTTCAGTTTATTATCTTGTTCTAAACATTAAAATTGGAAAGAGATGAGATGATCGACGTTCTGCTGATGGATGGGTACGTGAAAAAAATCGCGCGCGCGATTTATTTCAAGTACCCATCAGCAGCACATCGATCATCTCATCTCGTTCCAATTTTCAGTTTAAAATACATAATTTTCAATTCAGCATTTGTCTGCTTTGTTCAAAAGAAAAAAATTATCAATTTCCGAATTTGCATGTTTCAATATATAAATTCAAATGTCTTGGAGCTTAAACCGACCTATTTTACGAGCGAAATAGGTCTTCGTAGTGCCACTTTAGCCGCTTTTCAATTTCAATCGTACGCTGAGAAGAAAAATGGTCAAATATTTTGTTCCAGTCAAAAATAATTAAAACAAACGATGAAGCCAAGATATGCTAGTTTTACATCTTCTTCCAGCATATACAATAAAAGCAGGATTCGATATTTGTCAATAAGAGGCATATCTATCTATTAAATATTAAAAACAAAAAATTAATGGATAGGTAATCATATATAGCTTTTGAATGATTTAAAAAAAATATATTTTGTTATTTTAAACTATTGTTTATATTCAATTATATTCCAACGGTCATAACACCCACATTTTTTTATGGGGCTTATGACCGCGATGAGGGAGGACATAAAGCCCAAACTAAAATTGGGCGATGTGACCGCCCCATTGGAGGTCATAACGCCCAAAAATCATTTTGGGCGAAATGTCCGTTGGGGTATATGACGGTCGCCGAAAATCTTGCCAAAATTTTATTTCTATGGAAATATTTTTTCAAAATTTTATTTCTATATAAAATTTTGTCAAAATTTATTTCTATAGATTTTTTTCAAAATTTTATTTCCATAGAATTCTTGTCAAAATTTTATTTCTATAGAAAATTTTGTGAACACTTTGTTTCTAAGGACAAATTTTTTCACATTCTATTTGTGAAATAACTCTTAGTTGGGGAGGAATATTCTGCAAAGTCTACCAAAACATTAAGAATTCTATCAATCTAACAAACAGTAAAAATATCTACCAACTGTGGCAACCGCGATTGTGCTCCGCCCCAGTGCATTTATTAGTCCCTTTAATTTTTAACTCTAGAGATTTTAACTCTAGAGAATTTAAAAAAAAATTGTCGAAATCGATTCAGATTTAAATATATGTATACGGGGACATAAAGCTTTATATATACAAACAAATTTGAATGATTTGATATGGTATCGAAAATCTTCAAAGTGGTGCAGGGTATATTATTTTCGACCCCGTTCGACCCCGTTGATAATATGAGCCAATTTTTTTATTTATTTAAGTCTATAGATTACAATCCTTACAGACTAGCAGAATTAAAAGTAAATTAAATCAAAAGTTAAACTTATTTAAGTACATTGCAAAGTCCAAATCATGCAAGCTACTCAATTTATTAAACTCATTAAGTGCTCTCAAGATTGGTTCATGATTGCCATAGTTAGTCCTATGTACCTTGGCGTCAAATGTTAAATTTAGAGCTTTTTTGTACATGAATCTGTGCAAAAGAGCTCTCTATTTCAAGTAGAAATTGTGCTAGGTTTCAAGTAATAAACGTCTTCAAAATAAAGTGTTGAAAAAGTGTATCCTAAAATAAAGTGTAAAAAAAATCTTGAAAAAGTGTATCCTATTTTCGAACGTTTTTTTTTTGTTTTTTAGTGTACATTACAACTTACATAAATAATAATTTTCAATAAAAATATAAAAAAAAATGGAACATATTAAATTTCTGCAACATATTCAAAATAAATCGTTTTAAATTGAATGTACATCGAATTAAGCAAATTACAATAGCCATGACTTTTGGGGGGGGCCTAAAACATTAAGCGAGCACCAATTGAAACGCCCACAATTTAGTAAATATTACACTTCTGTAGCAAAACCCTTTTATATTTCGAATTTACAGCTCAATTAAATTGACACAAAGCAAAAACACAAAGCAGCAGTAAAGTAACTCAACGACTAGTCAAATATTGGCACGTAACAATTAAATGTAATGAAAATGGAGTCAGAGAGACAGCAAATTGTAAAAGGAAACAAAAAAAAATATGCACGGTAAAAATTAAACGATTTAATGATGATGACTCAAAATGGACGGTAGACGGATAGACAGGCTACCGGGCGAAACGACACCATTTGACACTATGTGTTTTGGGGCTGTCTGTCAGGAGCCATTAACAATTATCATCGTGAACTTTGCAGTGCCACATAATTAAAAAGCGCAATAAAATATAAAATAAAATTAATTAAATAAATTTACACAAATTGAAGAGGTCTTGTCGAAATGGCATGAAGTGAGTTGTGAGAGAAGTGACATGAAGCACACTCCACACATATTTTGTGATATTTAAAATAGGATAAACAGTATGGAATTCGAATATAAATTTAATAGCAAATATAATTGCGAAAATTAAGAACTTTGGCTACTTATTTTTAATGTATCGCTTATTCGTACACCCAGAAAAAAGTGCCTTTGAAACTAAAGGAAAAAATTTTCATCAATATAGTTTATCCATTTTATTTCCATTAAGGTAAATTTTTGTGAAAAATAATAAAATTTACTCGTTTCAGTAAAAAAATCCTAAACTGTAAGCAGTTAGGAATAGTTCATTAACTAGAATAAGGCATGGAATTTTACTCATACTATTTTCTTCGCTGGGTATAAGAATTTACTACTGAAAAAGAAAATTTTATTCACCGATAACAAAGCATTCGTAAAAATAAACAAAAACCGAACTAAAACCAAGTTTCCTCAAAATTAGTAAAATTTCTTAAAAAATGATAATTGCGACTTCCTTTATAATAGAAAGTTTTTCATACATACGAACAACACTTGGCATAGAAAAATATTTTAGTTCATTCGTACTAAGAACTATGCAATCCTTTCAAAACTTAAGGAAACACACTTTTTAGAATATAGGAAATTTTCCTAAATTTCTATTGTCTACCTGTAATCGATACCTGTCATCGTAATCGATGTGTTTGCGCGTGGGTGTAATCGATATATTTGCGCGTCGGTTGTTTTTTTAGTTGGAATCGCGTTGTTTTGGTATACGGAGAGATTGTTAAAAAATAATATGGTAAAATAATATAATAAATAACAAATAAAATATATAAAATATTTGTTATTTTAAATTAGTGAGAAAAATTTTCGTTTTTTTAAATAAATCTATCAATGTTCGTGATAGTGTATAAAGAAAGAAAACACCAGCAGAATAACAACCCTTTCATTTGTCTTCATTTTGGAATCTTCAATTATCAGGTAATATTCAGTGACGCTAACCTTTTGCAAAAAAAAATGTTTTATGATTTTTTATATTTGTAGGTATTGAAATTGTAAAAGGAGGACAAAATCGTTAGGCAGCAACTTATTAAAAGTGAAAAGTACAAGAAGAAGAAAAAGTGCGTTTTACAGTTGATAATATCACACGGAAATTGGAAATAGTGGAATAATAAACTAATATTTCAAAGAGATTCGATGCTGTTGTTTCTTAATAAATATATTCAATATATTAATAAAACATGTCTTTTATTGAAGATAAAATTGCTTATAGAAATAAATAAAATTGTATTTAAAAACGAAGGTAAGCAGTTCTAATTATGAAGTAAAAGTTTTACCACAAATGTGTAAGATTTGTCGAAATGAATGAAAAAATTTCAATAAAATCATTCCATATATGAATTCAAATTAGTTAAATTTTTTCATTCTGTAGTATAGTGGTATATAAATATAGGAAAATGTTAACTAATATATGGAATGCATTATTCCTAATTTCTACGAAAATCACATCGTTCAAACAAATAAAAATGTCTTTGGCGCTATACGAAGTTCAACTTTCTTCACAATGAGTTCATTTTAACTTAAAGAAGGGGTCACTTTTTTCTGGGTGTATTTTTTTTTTTAGTGAAATTTTCATCAATTCGTATTCACATTCAATAAATGTTAACTTTATATTTCACTTATTATACACAAGTGAAGTATAAAGATTAATTAAATAGTGCAGAATTTCTTGAACTTCGTATGGCACTAAAGACATTTTTGAAATTTTGAACTCCATTTTTTCCTTCAAACTACGACATTTTCTTTAATAATGAAAAAAAATATATAATGTCTAACAAAGTTTCAAGGGCCGATGTTGATCTATATATATAAAATTCAATCTATGCACGCAAAGAAAAAAAACGTTTGGAAAACGTGTACCGAAAACGTTTTTCTTTTGTTAGAGTTTTTTGAATTGCTTCGAAAATTTTAAACTTTTATCACCAAAAAAATTCGTTTGTTACAAAATTTTTATGTTTTCAATAAAAAAAGTTATTTTTGAAATAACAACACAGTCCATTTCGTTTATATCAAACACTGTTCTTTTCTGACTTTAGGTCTTTAATAAGACACATTTTACAGTTCAAAATTTAATATAGTACAATGTAATGTTGAACATTTTTTCGGAATCTTCCGAATATATCTGGAATATATGTAAAAAAAAAAACAAAAGCAAAAAAAAAAAAACTTTGGCCGAAGCAGGGATCGAACCCACGACCCTTGGCATGAGAGTCGGACGTAGCTACCACTGCTCCACGGTGCCAAACTAAATGTTTTTTCCGGTAAATAAACTTTGTTTATTCGGTTCGTGGGCGCCGCAAGCTATGCTATATAAATATAACTTATATGGATATTTATCTATTGATGACCATAACAGGTACATAGCTCAGTGGTTAGTGTGTTGGCTTACAATGTGCATGGTCCGCGGTTCGATTCTCCGTCCAGGCGAAAGGTAAAAAAAATTTTAAAAATTTATAAAATCGTATAATTTCTTCTACATTGTTGGTATTACAGAAAAAGGTGTTAAGAACTAAAAATCCTCGTGGATGTGAGAAAGATGTGAGGGACAATGCAATTTGCAAGAAAATAATGTTTTTATGAAATTTATGAAATTGTTTTTACATCCTGGAAAAGAATAAACGTTTATCACAAAAAGTATATACTTTTCTTCCAAATACACTTCCTTACAGCGAAAAGCAAATGAGAAACGAACTTTGTTTGTCTAAAATTTCGTTTGGGAGGAAAGAATTATTTTTTTGCGTGTGTTTGTTTATTTGTTTGTTTGTTTGTATGTACCGAGTTGGCTCCGAAACGGCTGAACCGATTTACTTGAAACTTTCAGAGATCGTAGGGGGCGTTCATGTGGTGAAAATAGGGTACCTCATTTTTTGATACCTATTCGCGGAGGGGGACCTCCCCTTTGTCGGACTTTTTGAAAATTGGACCAAAGTTGACCGATTTGCTTGAAATTTTCATTGAAGGTTGGGTTTGGTATCCAGACAAAGATCCGCTACTTTATATCGATATTTGGTGGCGGAGGGGGACCTCCCCTTTGTTCGACTTTTTTTAAAGTACAGTGAAAAAACTAAAATTCTGTAAATTATCTGAGATTTACAGAGAACATGCGGTGAGGTTATGGAATTAATATGGGGTACCTGATGGTTTCATATATGGACGGGGAGGGGGACCTCCCCCTTGCCCTACTATTTTAAACTTGGAACAAAATTATGCGATTTGCTTGAAATTTTCATTGAATGTTGGGGTTGGCATCTAGACAAAAATCCGCTACATTATTTTTCGATATTTGGACGGGGAGGGGGGCCACCCCTTTGCCCGACTTTTTTTTAGAGTACAGTGAAAACAAAACTAAACTCCCCCGATTGAAATTTTACGGAAAAATGAGTGAGGTTATGATATTTATATCAGGTTCCTAATTTTTTAATAAAAATAAAAGGACAAGGGGAGACATCCGCTTCTCTTAAGTAACTATATACAGAGAAACAATTAAACTTTACCGAGTTACTTGAAATTTACAGAGGACTGGGGAGAGGTTACGATATTAATAGTTGATACCAGATTTTGTGATATTTGGACGGAAGAGAGGCCGCCCCTTTAGGCTTATAATTTGCTTGACATTTTCTGGGACGTTTACAAAAGATACGCTACATTTTTTTTTCGATATTTGGTCGGGGAGTAGGTCCTCCTCTAAAAATGCAAAAAAAAAACAAAAATTCTTAAGTTTTCTTGAAATTTACAAAGGCAGTGGAGGAAAGTTATGAACGAAGGAAAGTTTCAAGAATTTTCAGGGAAGGTTAGGGGTGCTATTCACTACGGTGTTTGTCGATATTGTATCGGGGAAAGTGACGTCCCTTTAAAACAATAGAGCAAAATTTAAACATCTCCGATCTACTTGAAATTTACAGGGAACGTGGGAGGAGGTGATTTAATTTATACATGATTTTTAAATTAGTATATAATTTTTCGATATCTGGTTGGAGAAGGGGAAAATTGATAGTCCGATATCAGGTCAGAGTGGAGCGAAGGTGGGGAGAGGGTTCCCTTTTGTCCGTTTTTTTTTTTTTTTTTAAATTTAATGTAGAGGGTTGTCCGTAAATGGGAATCTTATGATTTTTGCACAGGCTTCTGCCAGACTTCTTTTTAGTAAAGAACCTAAATTTACATGAAAGTGGCAGAGGGTGCATGTTAATGTGGTAAAATTGTTTACTACTTTTGCTTTTTCCGATTTATTAGATGGGAAACAGTAATTCTTTGTATGTTATTATAATATAGTGCTTAATTTTCAGATATGTTGAGGAGAAGGATACCTTTCATTGACAAACCACACTTAAAATTCACAAGAAATGTAGAAGTTTGTCCAACTACTTGAATACAGAACATTTTTTAAGACGAACCATTTTACATATGCATATCCGCCGTATTTGTACCTATAAACGAAAGAGCAAGTAGTTTGAAAAAATCCAAATCTTTTCGGATTTGTTTTCAGCACGAAGAATATGGTTGACTAAGTTAACGCAAAATGTTCCTACAAGTATGCTTCGGAAGGCGCAGCGAAGCAGGCCGGGTTACGCTAGTTTTGAATAAAACACAAACTATTTAGGAAATTATTGTAATTTTATTTTATTATGATATATTGGTATTACTCAATTATGTATGGAACGAAATATCAGCCAAACGGGCGCCGCGACCTCGGTGGCACACCTCCATCCGATGGTCCAAATTTTCGATGACGCTGAGGCATAATGGAGGTTCTACGCCGTAAATGTGCCGAATTATCTCATCCTTTAGCTCTTGAATTGTTGCTGGCTTATCGACGTACACCTTTTCTTTCAAATAACCCCAAAGAAAAAAGTCCAACGCTGTCAAATCACATGATCTTGGCGGCCAATTGACATCGCCATTACGTGAGATAACACGGCCATTGAATTTGTTGCGCAAAAGAGCCATTGTTGCGTTAGCTGTGTAGCAAGTGGCACCGTCCTGCTGAAACCACATATCGTCCACATCCATATCTTCCAATTCGGCCCATAAAAAGTTCGTTATCATCTCACGATAGCGAAAACCATTCACAGTAACTGCCTGACCTGCCTCATTTTGGAAAAAATACCGCCCGATGATGCCGCCAGCCCATAAACCGCACCAAACAGTCACTCTTTGTGGGTACATTGGTTTTTCGACAATCACCCTTGGATTCTCATTCGCCCAAATGCGGCAATTCTGTTTATTGACGAATCCACTGAGGTGAAAATGTGCCTCATCACTGAAGATGATTTTCTTCGAAAATTGATCATCCACTGTTGCCATATCTTGGAACCATTCTGCCCATTCACGACGTTTAGAATGGCCAAGAGGCTTTAGTTCTTCAGCCAATTGCACCTTGTAAGCGTGTAAATGCAAGTCTTTATGCATAATGTTCATCAACGACGAGCGTGAGAGGTGCAATTGTTGGGCACGACGACGAGTTGAGGTGAACGGCTCTTCAGCCACACTATCGCGAACAGCAGCAATATTTTCTGCAGTACGAGCTGTACGAGCATGCACTGGTGTTCTCACATCTTCTACAGACCCGCTTTGCTCGAATTTTTCCACGACTTTTGCGATTGTACGCACATTTTGACGATCAAATTGACCAAAAAAATCACGAAGTGCACGATATGCATTTTGATTTGAACGCCCATTTTCATAATAAGTCTGGATAACATTAACACGTTGTTGGATTGTGTATCTCTCCATGGTTCAAATTGAGTAAGTCTGAAATAGAGAAATGTCAAATAAAATTCGGAAAAAAACTTGGCGTTTAGGTGTGGTTCACATTATCTAGAATTGGTCGAAAATTATTTACTTATTTTTGTGAAATCGGCGTGACATCTGTGTTTCTAATAGAGTTTATTTAAAATTTTCTTATTTACTCTTTTTTCAGTGTACGGTCGTTGCCTTTTATATTTCGGGTTTAGAGGTGCCAAGTCAGGACCATAAGGCAGATGATCCAACAAATCGTTGCTTTGAATGGTCAAAAATGTAGTTTTGGTTAATCGTAGACGTGCTTCGAAGCATCGCAATTGATTCTTGGAGCATTTCTTTGGAACAATCGACAAGAGCCTTTGGGTGGGATCCAACGAGAAATACATTTTTGACGATCAATTGAAAAACAACTGATTGTGGACGACCTTCACGAAATTGATCTTGGAGTAAATTACGACCCAGGTTGAATTCACCATACACTGTTAGAAAAATATGTTTTTCATATGTTCTGATATAAACAAAATGTGTTTCGGGCACAATTTTTAAACACAATATATTTAAGTGCAAACATGTAATATTCCTAAACTAACACTAAATGTTTGGGACATCTATGTTAATATGTTAGAATATATTATGTTTGGGGCATGAATGTTTCATAAAAATCATATGTGTGAATGCAAACATATATAAATTTACTAATTTCGACTAAACATACATATGTTGTGATATTTTATTCAAAGCGACAGAGAGAGTATAGAGAAAGAAATAGAGATGGAAACCGGGAGAGTTGAGGAAAGATGTCAACATAACGCAGCAAAATAATCAAAAGAGAACAATTTCTGTGAAACCATTTGTATGTTGTTTCGGAAAACTGTTTTAAGATAAGGCCAAAAATTTGATATGCTTAAGTCTAAATATTATTTAATTTGAATAAAGAGAATAGACATTCGGAACCAAGAGAATAGACATTTGAAAAACAAACAGCATGTGTTTTCGCCTTGAGAGCAGCATTTTATGTATATTATGGCATTATGGGCACAATTTTTTTCTTGGTTCGATAAAAGAAATCAGGGGTCTTCATAAAAATAACGAAAGGGCACTATACTCTTTTTAGAGTTGGGACAGTAAAATGAATTAAGGAGGAAATAGTGAAAAATTACACACTAAAATGTATAAAAACAAAGTTTAGTTCCTCTTTATTAATAAGTAGTCCACGAGGAGTTGACGGACACCTTCAAATATAAAAGCGGGCATTAAGATCGAGTTTTGCAGCTAAAAAATGTAAAAAAAATATTTTCTTTAAAATGAATTATTAAAGAAAAATAAAAGGCATTTTAGAGCGATGGTGTTAAATGCTAGTAAAAAACTGTTCACGCCTAAATAAATTTATGTTTATATAATAAAATTATTTATGTATGTTTATAGTCGACTCCACTTCTTCGTTTGTTAGAGTTTTTGAATTCCATCCAAATTTTAAAGTTTTTTTACAAAATTGTTATTTTTGCAATAAAAAAGCACTGTTACTGACTATAAATCTTTAATAACCAACAATTCGAAGCTTCAATATAAAAATTTAATATAGTATAAATATAAATTTGTAAATTTAAAAAAAAAAGTGTTCGGTCGGAGCAGGGATTGAACCCACGACCCCTTGCATGCAAGGAAGACATGCTAACCACTGCTCCACGTGGCAAACAAATGTATGTTTCTGTTAAATAATGTTATGTTTGCATGGGCTCGTGGGCGCTGCAAACTATGCTATATAAATGTAACTTATAACGATAATTATCTACTGGTGACTATAACAGCTACGTAGCCCAGTGGATAATGTGTTGGCTTACAAACTGTATGGTCCTCGGCTCGATTCTCCGTGCAGGCGAAAGGTAAAATTTAAAAAAATTATAAAAGTGAATAATTTCTTCAACATTATTTGTAGAAAAAGGTGCCAATAACTAAAATATTTCGTGGAAGTGAAAATTACGAGTATGTTAGGCAATGAGCACAATCGTATTTGGGAAAAATTCTTCCAAGCATATAATATTTTTGGGCTCAAAATGCTTCCAAACATATAATATGTTTACATAAAACAAAACATATTATCGTTTCGGCAGTATCCAAAAATATATTTGCTTCCTGCAAAATATGTTTGGAACATATGTTAAAGAAGCGATTTTTTTGATATATGCTTGGAAGAATTTTTCCCAAATACGATTGTGCTCATTGCCTAACATACCCGTAATTTTCACTTCCACGAAATATTTTAGTTATTGGCACCTTTTTCTGTAATACAAATAATGTTGAAGAAATTATTCACTTTTATAATTTTTTTAAATTTTACCTTTCGCCTGCACGGAGAATCGAGCCGAGGACCATACAGTTTGTAAGCCAACACATTATCCACTGGGCTACGTAGCTGTTATAGTCACCAGTAGATAATTATCGTTATAAGTTACATTTATATAGCATAGTTTGCAGCGCCCACGAGCCCATGCAAACATAACATTATTTAACAGAAACATATATTTGTTTGCCACGTGGAGCAGTGGTTAGCATGTCTTCCTTGCATGCAAGGGGTCGTGGGTCCAATCCCTTCTCCGACCGAACACTTTTCTTTTAATTTACAAATTTATATTTATACTATATTAAATTTGTATAATGAAACTTCGAAATGTTGGTTATTAAAGATTTATAGTCAGTAACAGTGCTTTTTTTATTGCAAAAATAACAATTTTGTAAAAAAAAACTTTAAAATTTGGATGGAATTCAAAAACTCTAACAAAAGAGTCGAGTATAAGCATACATAAATAATTTTATAATATAAACATAAATTTATTTAGGCGTGAACAGTTTTTTACTAGCATTTAACACCATCGCTCTAAAATGCCTTTTATTTTTCTTTAATAATTCATTTTAAAGAAAATATTTTTTTTTACATTTTTTTAGCTGCAAAACTCGATCTTAATGTCCGCTTTTATATTTGAAGGTGTCCGTCAACTCCTCGTGGACTACTTATTAATAAAGAGGAACTAAACTTTGTTTTTATACATTTTAGTGTGTAATTTTTCACTATTTCCTCCTTAATTCATTTTACTGTCCCAACTCTAAAAAGAGTATAGTGCCCTTTCGTTATTTTTATGAAGACCCCTGATTTCTTTTATCGAACCAAGAAAAAAATTGTGCCCATAATGCCATAATATACATAAAATTGTGCTCTCAAGGCGAAAACACATGCTGTTTGTTTTTCAAATGTCTATTCTCTTGGTTCCGAATGTCTATTCTCTTTATTCAAATTAAATAATATTTAGACTTAAGCATATCAAATTTTTGGCCTTATCTTAAAACAGTTTTCCGAAACAACATACAAATGGTTTCACAGAAATTGTTCTCTTTTGATTATTTTGCTGCGTTATGTTGACATCTTTCCTCAACTCTCCCGGTTTCCATCTCTATTTCTTTCTCTATACTCTCTCTGTCGCTTTGAATAAAATATCACAACATATTTATGTTTAGTCGAAATTTGTAAATTTATATATGTTTGCATTCACACATGTGATTTTTATGAAACATTCATGCCCCAAACATAATATATTCTAACATATTAAGATAGATGTCCCAAACATTTAGTGTTAGTTTAGGAATATTACATGTTTGCACTTAAATATATTGTGTTTAAAAATTGTGCCCGAAACACATTTTGTTTATATCGGAACATATGAAAACCATATTTTTCTAACAGTGTACTGTATTTTTAATGTATGTGAAGAAACATTAAAAAAAAACTTTACTTGGGTCCAAAGACTTTCCCTTAAGGATTTTGGTATTGATTCCGAGACAAATTTGAGCCTTAAGCCTACACTCAAAAAAAGTGAACTCTGTATTTCACTAAAGCCAATTTAACTCTATTTTAGTTCATGGAATTACTATGTTTGGAGAAAGTTTCATTTACTCTAATAATTTTTTGCGTACGTTAGTTAAATGAACTAAAAAACGGGAAAAAATTATCTTCAAGTTAAGCAAAAATTAAAAATTTAAAAATTTACTAAATTCGCGCCCCACAAAATAGTTCATTATTTCTTTAAATTTGTAAATTTTACCAAAATTGCGTTCATCATGAACTTCGTATGTCACTAAAGACATTCTTGCATTTTTTAACTCCAAGTTTTTCCTTCAAACTACACTGAAAAAAATATTGTCGTGAGGTCAAAGATTTCATGTCTTTAAAATACGAATACAAATTTTGCTTAGCAAATAAAGTTATTTTCCTTGTCCAAAAGTCGATAAACTTTTCAATGAAGTCGTAGTGTCCTTATAATTAAGTGATTTGACTTAAAAATGGGTATCTTAACATGAAAGAAAAAATTTATAGGCTAAGGTCAACTTGACTTTAATAATTCAGAAAAATTTTTTTAAATTTAATGAAATTGTCTTTAAATTGGTTGTCTTTTTGCATCTTGAGTACAAAGCAAAAAATCGTTCAAATATAGGACATGTTTTTCAAAACTTTATTTTAATGAATTTTTTTACTTCAAACATAGCATAATTTCTACTGGAAGTCGAGTCCTAATTTGGAAAATAAAGTTGTAGTTAAGTCGTTTTTAACGGACTTTGATAGCATATGAAGAAAAAAAGCTGAGAAAGCGAAAAATTAAAATTTGCTTCCTAGAGGCAAGTACACAAAACCTAAATTTAAAAGAGAATTGTGTCTTAAAAGTATCCTTACTTGTTTTCTCCGCTTCTTTGGCTCGTAATCAATACCAAATTTTTTAAAGTAAAGACAAAATCTTTGGAACCGAGTATGCTTTTTTTTCAGTGTACAAAATTTTCTTTGACAAGTGAAAAAAATTAATTATACCTAATAAATTTTCTTGCATTTGTCGAAAAATATTTACTTATTTTTGTGATATCGGCGACATGTCAGCGTTTGTAATACTGTTTAGTTAAAAATTTCCAACAATATTCAAATTTTTCCAAAATTAACCAAAAATTTTCTTCCTGGTGGGTTCACTGTTTTTTCAGTGTAGTTCTAAGATCACGTTTTCGCACGAAAAACTGTTATACTCCATATAAAAAACGCTAACGCGGAATAAATGCGAAATCTTTGTTTGCATTTTCAGACGCATATTTATACAACCCTGGAATTTTCGCACGAAAAAATAGGCAGGCATATTATTTCGCATACATAAGTTAACATCCCTGGGTTTGAGACCCTATTTATGGAGATTTTTGAAGATATTCGTTTTTCGCAGCAACGAACTTAGTACTAAGCATTAAATGTAATATTTTTTTGAAGTTTTCTTTAAGATAAAGATATTTGTTTTAGCCACCCATCTTGCTTTATATCTAGGATGAATAAAAATAAAATTATGGCACAGATCTCATTTATAGAATTTTCATTCTCTTTTTGCGGTATATTAATAAAGCTATTCAAAGTATAAACAAATACCAATTTAAAAATTCAAATTATAAGAGATACTTCAAAGTAAAAAATATTTTTTTAATAAAAAAAAACAACTAGACCGAAAATGCTAATTCCTCAAAATAAGTATTAGCCTATATTTGAAGTGCTTTTATCTTAAATCTTAAGGTTAAATATTTCAGCTAATTTAAGGACGACATCTTTCGATCGAAAATGTGTTATTTTACTTTAAGGAAAATTTGTTTAAAGGGACGTAAGTCTTCAAAATTTGTGTCCTAAATTTAATAAAATATTTTTTTAACTTTCCTTTAATTTAAATTTCCTTATTTTAAGGCAATTTGTCCTTAATACTGCCTAAAATTTATTTTGCGTAATCTTTAATATCACGTAAATATTTTTTTCAGTGTAGTTTTGAGGTTTTAATTAAAACATAATCATAATATTTTTGCCTCTTTCTTATTTTTTTTCAATAAAAATAGATATTCAAGTGTATAAGTGTGTAATTGTTGTATTAAACTTTTATCTCACGTTCAAAATTTCTCCCCAAAAAAATTTAATTTCAATTTTTTTAAAATTCAACAATAAACTCCTATAATTTTGGATTATCAATGAAATTCCTTTCGAAGCTTTGCTGTGTTGAATTTGAGCGGTTAATATTTTCTTTCCTCTTCCAATACATATTTCTTTACTCCTTTCAGGGAAAAATGCCTAAGATCAATCTATTGGTACCACCTCTACAGTTTGGCAGCACGTGTTCAACCAGAGGCCAGACTTAGAAGAAAAAAGCGAACGCTATCACAATGTAACTAAGGTAACAATCAAAATGGAAAATTAACTGCTATTCCAGTTTACCCTCATGAAAAGTATGAAAAGCAAGAAATAGAAAAAGGCAAAAAAAAAAAAATGAAAGCAATTCTAGTGACTTTGAGAAATGCCATGGAAATCTTAGCTAGAAAATCTCGAGAAATAAAAAAACACACTTTCGCAAAAAACCACATACGCACACTCACTTACATCATATCAGGGATTAAGCGAACATACACAGATGTTTGAATATCTCATATGAAAATGGCCAAAGGAGGAGGTTGGCCAAAACTGGTTGTTGTATGCTTTTAGGCTCTTTTCAGACGTTATTTTCTTTGTTAGCAGCCATTTCAGCTAAACGCCAAGAAGTGTAAGCCAAACAAACGATATGGGCATATCAAGCGCCACAATGGCCCCAGCCATGTAAAACTCATTTATGATTGACACACATGCTGGCTACATTGATGCTTCTCTCTTTCTTACTGTTGTATGGCATACACGTTGGTGTTGCTTACACAAGCGATTAATCTAGTCAACATTTATTTTTCCGGCTTAAGAAAATGTTGGAAAATTCAACACTCAAACAAAAAGTGTTCACCGTGAAGAGTACAATTGTTTATAATGTTGTCTTTTTTAATTTTTCTTTGTACTCTTTTAGATTTTCCAATTATATATGGTAGAAATAGTTTAGTAGTTAATCCAATGAAATTATTCGATATTATAACAAATTGTTTATTACTCAATGAAACGTTTCGTACAATTACCGAAAATTTTAATTATCTTATGCCTACACCCAGAAAAAAGTGACCCCTTCTTTAAGTTAAAATGAACTCATTGTGAAGAAAGTAGAACTTCGTATAGCGCCAAAGACATTTTTATTTGTTTGAACGATGTGATTTTCGTAGAAATTAGGAATAATGCATTCCATATATTAGTTAACATTTTCCTATATTTATATACCACTATACTACAGAATGAAAAAATTTAACTAATTTGAATTCATATATGGAATGATTTTATTGAAATTTTTTCATTCATTTCGACAAATCTTACACATTTGTGGTAAAACTTTTACTTCATAATTAGAACTGTTTTCCTTCGTTTTTAAATACAATTTTATTTATTTCTATAAGCAATTTTATCTTCAATAAAAGACATGTTTTATTAATATATTGAATATATTTATTAAGAATCAACAGCATCGAATCTCTTTGAAATATTAGTTTATTATTCCACTATTTCCAATTTCCGTGTGATATTATCAACTGTAAAACGCACTTTTTCTTCTTCTTGTACCTTTCACTTTTAATAAGTTGCTGCGTAACGATTTTGTCCTCCTTTTACAATTTCAATACCTACAAATATAAAAAATCATAAACCATTTTTGTTACAAAAGGTTAGCGTCACTGAATATTACCTGATAATTGAAGATTCCAAAATGAAGACAAATGAAAGGGTTGTTATTCTGCTGGTGTTTTCTTTCTTTATACACCATCACGAACATTGATAGATTTATTTTCAAAAAAACGAACATTTTTCTCACTAATTTAAAATAATAAATCTTTTATATATTTTATTTGTTACTTATTATATTATTTTACCATATTATTTTTTAACAATCTCTCCGTATACCACAACAACGCGATTCCAACTAAAAAACAACCCACGCGCAAACATATCGATTACACCCACGCGCAAACACATCGATTACGATGACAGGTATCGATTACAGGTAGACAATAGAAATATAGGAAAATTTCCTATATTCTAACAAGTGTGTTTCCTTAAGTTTTGAAAGGATTGCATACTTCTTAGTACGAATGAACTAAAATATTTTTCTATGCCAAGTGTTGTTCGTATGTATGAAAAACTTTCTATTATAAAGGAAGTCGCAATTATCATTTTATAAGAAATTTTACTAATTTTGAGGAAACTTGGTTTTAGTTCGGATTTTGTTTATTTTTACGAATGCTTTGTTATCGGTGAATACAATTTTCTTGTTCAGTAGTAAATTCTTATACCCAGCGAAGAAAACAGTATTAGTAAAATTCCATGCCTTATTCTAGTTAATGAACTATTCCTAACTGCTTACAGTTTAGGATTTTTTACTGAAACGAGTAAATTTTATTATTTCTCACAAAAATTTACCTTAATGGAAATAAAATGGATAAACTATATTGATGAAGAATTTTTCCTTTAGTTTCGAAGGCACTTTTTTCTGGGTGTATAGAACGAAAAATATTGTGGGGGTAATTGTAGGGAATTTTTTTGGGAATGTAGGGGAAAGTAGGGAACTCTTTTGTCCTTGTAGGGTAAGCTGAAAATTTGCCTGGCAACACTGATTTGGATCAATTACCACACACTGTAAAAATATACAGGTGTCGTATTCTATGAACCACGGTTACCACTCGTGCCAAAAATAATCTACCAACATTTGAAGAAAATGTTACCACAAATCTAACAAACAAATATTTCTACAGACAATTTTGTCAAAATTTAATTTCTATAGCAGTTTTTGTTTCAAAACTTTATTTCTATAGAAAGTTTTGTCAAAATTTTTTATATAGAAATTTTTTCAAAATTTTATTTCTATTGAAAATTTTTTCACAATTTAATTTCTATACAAATTTGTTTAAAATTTTATTTCTATAGATAATTTTGTCAACATTTTGTTTTTATAGAAAATTTTCTCAAAATTTAATTCTATACAAAATTTTGTCAAAATTTAATTATATAGAAAATTTTGTCAAAATTTTATTTCTATAGATTTTTTCAAAATTTTATTTCTATAGCAAATGTTGTGAAATTTTTATTTCTGTAAAAAATTTTGTCAAAATTTTATTTCTATAGAAAATTTTGTAAAAATTTTTATTTCTATAAAAAATTTTGTCAACATTTTATTTCTATAGAGAATTTTGTCAACATTTTATTTCTAAATTTTGTCAAAATTTTATTCCTATAGAAAATTTTGTCAAATTTTTATTTCTATAAAAAATTTTGTCAACATTTTATTTCTATAGAGAATTTTGTCAACATTTTATTTCTAAAAAAATTTTTGTCGAAATTTTATTTCTATGGAAATTTTTGTCAAAATTTTATTTCTATAGAAAATGTTTTCAAAATTTTATTTCTAAAAAAATTTGTCTAAATTTTGTTGCTATGGAAAATTTTGCCATTTTTTTCTATAGAAAATTTTGTCAAAATTTTATTTCTACAGAAAATTTTGACAAAAGTTTATTTCTATAGAAAATTTTTTAAAAATGTTATTTCTATAGAAAATTTTGTCAACATTTTATTTCAACGAACGGCGTTCCAAATTGCAGTGAAACCACTTAGAGAAGCTTTGAAACCCTCAGAAATGTCACCAGCACATTCAAACTCTTTCAATCAATTTTTCACGTTGAGGAAATTAGAAATTAGATTTATTGAACATTTGATGTAGAATATTTTTGATAACCAAAATAATAACCCAGCAAAAAAAAATTGAAGTTTTTCTGAAGGCACAACTTTAGGAGCACTTCCAAAAATGTCCTCTGAAAGATGTTCTTTATTTTAACAACACAGAAAGTTCTATTAATTCAATTTTTTCGAACACACGCTTTTCATACTTTTAAGCGGTAATTTTAATTTTTGCTGCTTCAAATAGGTGAAAACCATAATAAGAATTTATATTTATTTATTTATTACTTAATTTATTATAATTAGAAAATATAATAAACTTACTTATGCGGGCACTAGCGACTAGAGGTTATCGGTCTAAGGAATCAATAAAATGGTGAAATTTAAAAAAAAATGAGGCCAAACGTTTCAGACAAGCGTTAGAATTCATTAAGTCATAAAAAATTATAAATATGAATTATTTGGCAAAATATCACAAAATTTTTTAATTCACATCTAGAACACTGAATTCGTATCACTCCTTAAAAAGTGATGGAAATTCAGTGCAACGCCTATTGAAATAGTGGACACTCGTCATGATAATCCGATGTTAAATTCATCGCTTCTGTGTTAATTTTGCACTACTTGCGGATCAAAAAAGAACATTTTCACTACGTTTTTGGCTACCAGTACAAGTTAGAAAATTAATAGATCCAATAAAGAAAATTAGATTTAAAAAAATGGACTAATTCCCTTATTATTTATAAAGAAGAAATGTGCCAAAGTTTCAATTCATTTTTAAAAGTACAACCCTTCTTTAAACACATTCTCAAGCATGTAGCCGAAGAAGTCAATTATTAAGTCCAAAAATATATATTGTTATATCTCCTATTTTTATAGCATTATGACGATTTTAAGACAAATCCCTCGACTTTCACTAATACAATAACGGATCATTACAAACGTTTGCAGTGCGCACGCAAAGAAAAAAAACGTTTGGAAAACGTGTACCGAAAACGTTTTTCTTTTGTTAGAGTTTTTTGAATTGCTTCGAAAATTTTAAACTTTTATCACCAAAAAAATTCGTTTGTTACAAAATTTTTATTTTTTCAATAAAAAAAGTTATTTTTGAAATAACGACACAGTCCATTTCGTTTATATCAAACACTGTTCTTTTCTGACTTTAGGTCTTTAATAAGACACATTTTACAGTTCAAAATTTAATATAGTACAATGTAATGTTGAACATTTTTTCGGAATCTTCCGAATATATCTGGAATATATGTAAAAAAACAAAAGCAAAAAAAAACTTTGGCCGAAGCGGGGATCGAACCCACGACCCTTGGCATGAGAGTCGGACGTAGCTACCACTGCTCCACGGTGCCAAACTAAATGTTTGTTTCTGTTAAATAAACTTTGTTTATTCGGTTCGTGGGCGCCGCAAGCTATGCTATATAAATATAACTTATATGGATATTTATCTATTGATGACCATAACAGGTACATAGCTCAGTGGTTAGTGTGTTGGCTTACAATGTGCATGGTCCGCGGCTCGATTCTCCGTCCAGGCGAAAGGTAAAAAAATTTTAAAAATTTTTAAAATCGTATAAGTTCTTCTACATTGTTGGTATTACAGGAAAAGGTGTTAAGAACTAAAAATCCTCGTGGATGTGAGAAAGATGTGAGGGACAATGCAATTAGCAAGAAAATAATGTTTTTTTTTTTTTGAGCTAGTCTTTATGAAATTGTTTTTACATCCTGGAAAAGAATAAACGTTTATCACAAAAAGTATATACTTTTCTTCCAAATACACTTCCTTACAGCGAAAAGCAAATGAGAAACGAACTTTGTTTGTCTAAAATTTCGTTTGGGAGGAAAGAATTATTTTTTTGCGTGCGTCCTTTATATTTAAGCATACAAAATTTCTCATTCAATGTATACAATAGAACATATAAAAATCACTTGTAATAGGCTGTGGCATGAGCCAATCTTGGAAAAAATGTCAGGAGGTTGGTCCATCAAAAATCAAATGAAAACGAAATGGAATGAAGTAAAAAAACTAAAGGCATTGCGTTTTGATTGTTGTGATATATTTGAGTGATTTTTGATTTCATGCTGGGGCCCATCATTTTACTCTGCCGTCCATCATCAAAAGTCACCACCACCACCAGCCATCATCAGTTATGAGAGCAAAGGTCTGCTCAACATCAAAAGATGACTTGTGCGTTGAATTAAGTAGCTCGTTCGAAGAAAAAAAGACGAATTTCTAAGATTTTCATAAACAGCATGAAATCGATACTAATGTCCCTGCCTTGGTTCAACTCAAACATGAATCCTTGAATGAATGTGAGAATGAATATAATGGGCATACTAGGAGGACGAAGACGGATGTGTTGTAATCTCCAGCATGGTATGGTTCGCATGACAAAGAATGTGTAAAAAGTACTCGATTAATATCGCATGCGTCATGGCTACGCTTGAAGTGCGTCAAATGTCGATGCCTTTTTTTCTTTAGTATGATGGTGGTACTGTGTAATGTCGTGCAAGGGCTTGGGAAGGAGGCAGGGTTAGTGTTGTTGTTTTTTTTTAATGGAAACCCCCACTTTTCTCAAAATGGTGCAATTGTTGTGAGTTACGAACAACAAATGGAGCAACGTAGCTCTCAAGTAAAGCCACAGTTGGACAAGATGTTGGGAAAAAACAAAAAAGTGGGAGGTAACTTAACGAAATACTTTTATTCTGTCTTGGAGTATTTCTTACGCATTCTCAAAACAACGTGCTGTGAAATAAGAACAGAATAACCAAAAACTCCACTTGTACTTTCAATATAATTCACAGTGGGTTCGCATTTAAGAAATGGGCACGCAGAAAAGGAATATGATCACTTTCTAGAGTAAATTTTTTTTTTGGACGGGGAACATGGAAAATTTCGGCTACAAAAATTTTGTTTTCTCCCCAAACACAAAATGTTTGTCGAAATTTGATACATAATGTCCGAGAAAATAAAATGATTGTGACAAACATGTTACATGTTCACCGCCAAAAAATCACATTTTCATCATATTACTTCTCTGGGTGTGATTACACATCTGTTAAACCGAGAATATAGAGCTGGGAGCTTAGAATTCCAATCTAAATATATAGAGTCCGCATCTAATAATCGGTCTATTCAATATTTGTTTAGTTGCTAGATGGTGGATACCCTCAACGTCTGTACACCTCGTAAAACGCTACTGGTCGCATGTTGGTTTTTGATGAACCAGTTGTCAATGTCCTGAAAATGACTATAACGGAGGGTGTTGTGTGTCGCATTTGCTCACTACAGCAAGAGCAACAGTGAGACAAACATTATCTTTGAGAATTTGGAAGAAAAAGAATACAAAAACAGTCACTTGCAATAAAAGGTGGGATATTAATTTAAAAAGAATGGCACAATTTTTTTATAAAGAAAAAAATATGAATTAAATGAATTTTATAGGATTTTTCTGTGAACCTGCTTTTTTTCCAAATTGGGACTAAATAAACGTCTACATACCCCAATTTTTATTCGATTTGCCTGGAAATTCAATTATTTTCATTATACCCTGCGCCACACTGTGGAACAGGGTATTATAAGTTAGTGCATATGTTTGTAAAATTAAATTCTGAGTCGATTTAGCACTGTCCTTGTGTCTGTCTGTCTGTCCGTCCGTCTGTCTGTTCATGTATTTTTGTGCGCAATGTACAGGTCGCAGCTTAAGACCGATCGTCCTCAAATTTGGTATAGGGTCGTTTTTTGGAACAAAGACAATCGCTATTGATTTTCGAAAAAATCGGTTCAGATTTAGATATAGCTGTCATATATATTTATCCCCGATCTGGTCATAATTGGCGTGTTTATCAACCGATGTTCATTAAATTCCGTACATCCGAATATTTTATGAGTCTCAAAAACCTTGCAAAATATCAGCCACATCGGTTCAGATTTAGATATAGCTCCCATATATATCTTTCGTCCGATTTAGACTCATATGACCACAGAGGCCAGAGTTTACTACCGATCTTCGTGAAATTTTGCACAGAGGGTAGAATTGACATTCTACCAATGCTTGGTAAATTTGATAGCTCCCATATATATCTTTCGTATGATTTGAACTTATATGGCCACAAAAGCCAGAGTTTTGCCCTGACTTGCTTCCAATTTTGCACGAGAGGTACGTTTAACGGTGTCGTTATGTTTGCCAAATTTGGTTAAAATCGGTTCCGATTTAGATATAACTCCCATATATATCTTTCGTCCGATTTGGACTTATATGACCTCAAAAGCCACAGTTTTGACCTGAATTGCTTTAAATTTTGCACAAGGAGTACGTTTAGTAGTATCGGTAAGTGTGACAAGTTTGGTTGAAATCGGTTTAGATTTAGATATAGCTCCAATATATATCCTTTGCCAGATTTACACTCATATGACCACGGGGGCCAAAGTTATACTCCCATTTACGTTAAATTTTGCAGAGATTGCAGAATTATTATTCTAACTATGCATGTCAAATTTAGTCAAAATCGGTTTAGATTATATATAGCTCCCATACATATGTACACCAGAGTAGGGAAATATGGTAGACTGTTTCATATTTTAGACCTATTTTCAATGGGATTTTCCTTCAATTGACTGGATACACGCAAAGATCAAAATTTAATATACTACAATGTAATGTTGAACATTTTTCGGAATCTTCCGAACATATCTGGAATATATGTAAAAAAAAAAAAACAACAAAAAAAACTTAGGTCGAAGCAGGGATCGAAGCCATGACCCTTGGCATGTAAGTCGGACGTAGCAACCACTGCTCCACGGTGCCAAACTAAATGTTTGTTTCTGTTAAATAAACATTGTTTATTCGGTTCGTGGGCGCCGCAAGCTATGCTATATAAATATAACTTATATGGATAATTATCTATTGATGACCATAACAGGTACATAGCTCAGTGGTTAGTGTGTTGGCTTACAAAGTGCATAGTCCGCGTTTCGATTCTCCGTCCAGGCGAAAGGTAAAAAAATTTTAAACATTTATAAAATCCTATAATTTCTTCTACATTGTTGGTATTACAGGAAAAAGTGTTAAGAACTAAGAACTAAAAAACCTCGTTTATATGGGAAAGATGTGGGGGAAAATGCACTTAGCAAGAAAACAATGTTTATTTTTTTAAGTTTGTCTTTATGAAATTGTATTTACACCGTGGAAAAGAATAAACATTTATCACAAAAAGTATATACTTTTCTTCCAAATACACTTCTTATAGCGAAAAGCAAATGAGAAACGAACTTTGTTTGTCTAAAATTTCGTTTGGGAGGAAAGAATTTTTTTTTGCGTGTAGGTTTGACGTGTTTCAACTTCGAAGCATGTTGGTTTTCGATGATCTACGTCAACATACCCGAAAATGGCTACCAAAGAAAATAAAATATGCGCGAGATTTTTGAGACAGTTGGCCTTAGTCGAGTCAGTAGAAACGGGTCCAATTTATTTTGTTCACCCTATGAATTTATCATCTTCAAAATTTCTCCCCCCACTGTGCGAATGTATCGTATATGTCTATTAAACGCATGTTCACATTTTATTCTTGCTTTTTTTCATTTCGATGGTTTCATTCACTTCACTTCTTAGTTTAGTCAAATTCGTTATATTTAGACATTTTTTATGGGTTTCTAACACGCACTTTGCATTTGGTTGTGGTTGTGGTTACCCCTCCGCAGCCAACAATGTGATGAGGAGCAACCATTCATAGGCTTTATTTTCCCATTGAGCATTTCGACTTCTCCTTGGTCTTGCACGTCTGTCATTTGGTGGGTGTTAACCAATGGGTGTGTAGAAACGAATATATTTTTTCCAGAATTTTGGAACAATTTTTGTAACACAATGAATAGTGGGGGCAATGATGAGGGGATGGTGTCATTAGAAAATGACACAATTGTTGAGTTGAACTTAGATCATCTATAGGCCTTCACTAGCGATGCCGTAGACACCGTCGCCACTATTCTTTCAATGACCAAATTGTTTCACACAAAAAAAATTACAAGATGAAAATTATGTAAATATATAATGAATTATTATTAGTTTTTCTTAGTTTTGTTTGGCAAAATTTATGGGTTTCCGGATAACATGTAATTTCTATTCCGGTTATTTTTTCTATTTTATAATTATATTTGGATTTTGAATATTCATATTTTTGTGGGTAGATTAGAAAGCTAATAAAATACCAGCATAATTATAATTTTATTTCATTTAAAATATATACAGCAAACAATAAGACATATTGTATTACAAAATAACAAAAATATATAAAGAACAAGTAAACATGATGTTGTATTTGGTCGGGTCAAACCTTTTATCTATTGGATTGGAATAGTTAACTATGCTGTAAAAATTTTTTTTTAATCATTTTAATATCAGTCTTAAAATTTTTTTTTTGCTTACAAAGGGTCATGGGAAAGCATTTCGGATTTGTCTATAATAACAGGTTGACTGATAAGTCCCCGGTCTAACAAAGAAAAACACATTTTTTTTTTGTCAAAATTCGTTTTTATTATTCAACATAACTCCCTTCAAGAGCGATACAACGATTATAACAACCTTCCACTTTTTTGATACCATTTTGGTAGTACTCCTTCGGTTTTGCCTCAACATAGGCCTCAGTTTCGGCGATCACCCCTTCATTACATCCACATTTTTTCCCTTCGAGCATCCTTTTGAGGTCTGAGAACAAGAAGACGTCGCTGGGGGCCAGATCTGGAGAATACGGTGGGTGGGGAAGCAATTCGAAGCCCAATTCATGAATTTTTGCCATCGCTCTCAATGACTTGTGGCACGGTGCGTTGTCTTGGTGGGGCCTTTCTTCTTCATATGGGGCCGTTTTGCCGCGATTTCGACCTTCAAGCGCTCCAATAACGCCATGTAATAGTCACTGTTGATGGTTTTTCCCTTCTCAAGATAATCGATAAAAATTATTCCATGCGCATCCCAAAAAACAGAGGCCATTACTTTGCCAGCGGACTTTTGAGTCTTTCCACGCTTCGGAGACGGTTCACCGGTCGCTGTCCACTCAGCCGACTGTCGGTTGGACTCAGGAGTCTAGTGATGGAGTCATGTTTCATCCATTGTCACATATCGACGGAAAAACTCGGGTGTATTACGAGTTATCAGCTGCAAACACCGCTCAGAATCATCAACACGTTGTTGTTTTTGGTCAAATGTGAGCTCGCGCGGAACCCATTTTGCACAGAGCTTCCGTATATACAAATATTGATGAATGATATGACCAGCACGTTCCTTTGATATCTTTAAGGCCTCTGTTATCTCGATCAACTTCATTTTACTGTCATTCAAAATCATTTTGGGAATTTTTTTGATGTTTTCGACGGTAACCACTTCTTTCGGGCGTCCAATGCGTTCACCGTCCTCCGTGCCCATTACACCACGCGTGAATTTTGCATACCAATCAATTATTGTTGATTTCCCTGGGGCAGAGTCCGGAAACTCATTATCAAGCCAAGTTTTTGCTTCCACCGTACTTTTTCACTTCAGAAAACAGTATTTTATCAAAACACGAAATTCTTTTTTTCCATTTTTTTTCACAATAACAAAAGTTGCTTCACAAAAGACGCTATATCTCACAAACTAATTGATTCACAGACGTCAAATTTTGACACGAATCATTCGAAGGTTGGTACTATATAAAATTAATATGCATTGAATACTAGCGACGCCATCTATGTGTCAGACCGGGGACTTAGCAGCCAACCTGTTAAGGATACAGGGGCTATTCATTGAACTAAACATAGAGTAGAGTAAAACGTATTTATAAGGGAGAAATTCACTACACCGAAAGAATTCTTTTCGTTAATTTTACGAAGAAATTTTCACTAACTATTCTTGGTAAATTCTTCATTAAAACATCGAAATTTTCATTCATTTTCTTAAATTTTACAAAGAACATTTTACGAATATACGAAACGTATACGAAATATTCTACATTAACTTTTCTTTTTTAAAATGTTCGTACTTTTAACGAAACTTTCTTTAAAATTCATAAGTTTCTGTGAAGAAATTTTTACGAATTTATGGATATTTTACAAAACATTCTGCGTTAAAATTTCTTCATAAAAAGTACGAAACATTTTCTTTGAAATAACGAAGAAGTTGCATTGAAGTTGTAAAATATCCGTTCGCGACATAAAATTGTGTTCGATAATGTTCCTGAGTGTATTTCTTTATTCTTTTTTTATGCACACTGAAAAAAAGCATGCCCGATTCCAAAGATTTTGTCTTTACTTTAAAAAATTTGGTATTGATTCCGAGCCAAAGAAGTGGAGAATACAAGTAAGGATACTTTTAAGACACAATTCTCTTTTAAATTTGAGTTTTGTGTACTTGCTTCTAGGAAGCAAATTTTAATTTTTCGCTTTCTCAGCTTTTTTCTTCATATGCTATCAAAGTCCTTTAAAAACGAGTTGACGACAACTTTATTTTCGAAGTTAAGACTCGACTTCCAGTATTAATCTATGTTTCAAGTAAAAAGCTTCTTTAAAACAAAGTGTTGAAAAACATGTCCTATATCTGAACGATTTTTTGCATTGTGGTCAAGATGCAAAAAGACAACAAATTTAAAGACAATTTCATTAAATTTAAAGAATTTTTCTGAATTATTAAAGTCAAGTTGACCTTAGCCCAAACATTTTTTCTTTCATGTTATGATACCCATTTTTAAGCCAAATTACTTAATTATAAGGACAATACGACTTCATTGAAAAGTTTATCGACTTTTGGACAAGGAAAAAAAACTTTATATTAGAGAAATGCGTCTTCTATGCCAAGCAAAATTTGTATTCGTATTTTAAAGACACGAAATCTTTGATCTCACGACAATATTTTTTTCAGTGCATGCCTATGCTACTTCTCATTTGGGTGACAGCGTGCTATGGATAAAAGTGAATCAAGCAAACTAAAAGTTATTGAAAAACTTAAGATGTAAATTAGTGACATTTTCCAAACTTGTTACTACAACTAAATGCACTTTGAATTATAATTTTTTTTCTAAAAGTTCGAGCATTTTTCAAAAAAGTACGAAAGGTTTTTATAATAAGTACACTGAAAAAACAGTGAACCCACCAGGAAGAAAAATTTCGGTTAATTTTAGAAAATTTTGAATAATTTTGGAAAATTTTAACTAAACAGTATAACAAACGCAGGCATCACGCCGATGTCATAAAAATAAGTAAATATTTTTCGACAAATACAAAAAAAAAAAATTATTAGACATAATTAAGTTTTTCCACTTGTTAAAGAAAATTTTGTAGTTTGAAGGAAAAAATTGGAGTTCAAAATTGCAAGAATGTCTTTAGTGACATACGAAGTTCATGATGAACGCATTTGTAGTAAAATTTACAAATTTAAAGAAATATTGAACTATTTTGTGGAAGACACGAATTTAGTTAATCTTTATCCTTCATTTGTGTATATTTTTTTCCTCGGTTTTAGTTAATTTAACTAACGTACACAAAAAATTATTATAGTAGAGGAAACTTTCTCCAAACATAATAATTCCATGAACTAAACGAAAGTTAAATTGGCTTTAGTGAAATAGAGAGTTCACTTTTTTTTGAGTGTACGAAAGATTTTTATAAAAAGAACGAAATTGTTTCATAAAAATTACGAAAATTTTTCATAAAAAGTACGAATTTTTTTCTTACAAAGTACGAAAAATTTGGAAGAACTTTTTGTCGTAAAAAGTACGAAATATTTCGTATTTTTAATAAAAAGTTTCTTTGGTTGTAAAACAATGGCAAACTTCGTTTTCATATCTAACTAAACTTAATTTGGGACTCATTCACAATAGACATGCTAACAAATTCTACACGTAAAAATTATTTTCGTGGAAACGAAGTTTTAAGGAACGAACTTTTCTTTTGGTGTTAAACAAAACAAAGTTCATTTGGACAAACGTGGCAAAGGGTACCATAAAACAAAATTAGTACGAAAAGAAAACTTGGTTGGTCTGAAATTAGATTTTTGTGTGTATACCCGAAACATGTAGCAATTGTTAGTATGGCCCTTGGAAATCTGCAATCTCGTATCTCAAATTTTTTGTTCCTATTACGCATTAGTACTTGTCAAAGTAAGCCAACGTCCGCTGCATTACAAACCAACGTACTTTTTCCAAAAAAATTTTCTAATTTTTTGTATAAATAATGTACGTAACATATTTCTTCGTACGCTGTTTTTTCGAAATTCTTAAAAGAATTACTGGCCAAAGTGCAATTGACCGACAACTGTGTCATCACCAGGGCTGTGGAGTCGAGCCAATTTTGCTTGACTCCGACTCCAGCATTTTTCATCAGCTCGACTTCGACCCCGGAGTCGACTCCGGGTAATATAACTAAATCTCATTTTAATACCACTAATTTGTAGTTCTATTGTGGGGGTACCGTAAGTGGATCGATATAAAGTATCGTATTTATTTATGTGTGCAATAAAAGGTCTTAATTTCACATTAGATGCCAATTGAACTCTATATTTCAAATTTAGGGCAATGTTTAATAAATAAAATAATCATATAAATAATCATCATAATATGAGAAGATACCAACAGTATATGTATTTGTGGACCAAAATTATTGATACTATCTCAAATCCTTTAAATTTGTTGCGAGCTATATAAAGGTTTATATTCCCATATGCATGAATTTTAATCTGAATCGATTTAGACAAAATTGTATATACTTCTACAAAATCTATGTACTTCAAATTTAAATCTAACGTTATGGGACGTAACACAATTTTAACAAAAAATAAAAATGCAAGGAAAGTCTAAAGTCGGGCGGGCCGATTATAATATACTCTGCATAACTTTGTATTTAGATCTACATTCTGATAAAATCTCAAATCAGGCTTCTACAAAATCTCGGGCAATATTTGGGAAATATTTATAATTGTTTAGACAATTTCGCAAAAACGCATTTATGATTCATTCATTGAAAAATTTGAAAATTTGAGTAATTTCTACAAGTTTTCGACTAAGCAGTGAGTATCAGTGAGCATACAGTTTTGGCAAATTTTTTGTCTAGTAAAAACAATTTTTGACTAAATTTTCTATAGAAATAAAATTTTGGCAAAATTTTTTATAGAAATCAAATTTTGTCCAAATATATAGAAATAAAATGTTGAATAAAATTTTTATAGAAATAAAATTTGGCAAAATTTTTTATAGAAATAAAAGTTTGAAAAAATTATCAAATTTTGCAAAATTTTCTATAGAAATAAAATTTTGCAAAATATTCTATAGAAACAAAATTTTCACTAAATTTCCTATAGAAATAAAATGTTGACTAAATTTTATATAGAAAAAATATGTCTATAGTAATAAAATTTTGAATACACTTTTTATAGCAGTGAGTATCAGTGAGAAATAAAATTTGACAATTATTTCTTATAGAAATAAAATTTTGAAAAAATTATCAATAAAAATACAATTTTGGTAAATAAAATTCTGCAAAATATTCTACAAAAACAAAATTTCGACTAAATTTTCTATGGAAATAAAATTTTGACAGAATTTTCTATAGAAATAAAATTTTGACCGAATTTTCTAATAAAAAATCTATTATTACAATAATTTTGGCAATATTTTCTATAGAAATAAAGTTATCAATAGAAATAAAATTTTGAAAAACTTTTTGTGTAACATACCGAATTTTGCAAAATTTTCTATAGAAATAAAATCTTGCAAAATATTCTATAGAAACAAAATTTTGACTCAATTTTCAATAGAAATAAAATTTTGACTAAATTTTCTATAGAAAAAAATATTTCTATAGTAATAAAATTTTGAATAAATTTTTAATAGAAATAAAATTTTGACAAAACTTTTTATAGAAATAACATTTTGACAAAATTTTCTATAAAAACAACTTTGAAAAAAATTTCTGTCAATATTCCACATATGTATATGGCCTTAAAATAAAATTAAAAAAAAAATAATTTCGATTGTTCGAAATATTTCAAATAAATTGATATAGGCATTAAAATGGATCGATCCAGCCCATCTGATAGTCTAACATTCTAGGAAACATAAAAAGATAGCCGTAATTGGAAGTTGATTTTCATTTACAATCATGCTGTACATTGATCGAATGAATAACGCAATGGAAACTAATTTGCGTAAAAACTTGCTTAGTTACAAAAATGTGAAGTGTTTTAAAAAATTTGGTTTAGCCGGAGTCGGAGTCGAGCAAAATTTTTATGACTCCGACTCCAGCAAAATCTTCAGACTCCAGACTCCAAGACACCGACTCCGACTCCGGCTCCACAGCCCTGGTCATCATTGTATTAAAATTTAGTTTTTGAATAATTTGCAGCCTCAATTTTATTCATCCTATGACCCAGGATTACTAAATTCGTGCTTCTTACAAAATAGTTCATTATTTCTTTTAGTCTGTAAATTTTACTACAAATGCACCCATCTTGAACTTAGTATGACACTAAAGACATTCTTGCAATTTTGATCCAAATTTTTCCTTCAAAGTACAAATTTTTTTTAACAAGTAAAAAAATAAAATTTTGCCTAATAAATTTTCTTGAATTTATTACAAAATATTTACATATTGTTGTGATATCGGTGTGATGTCAGCGTTTGTAATGCTGTTTAGTTAAATTTTTCTAAAAAATAATAAAATTAACCAAAATTTTTCTTCCTGGTGGGTACACTGTTTTTATACCCTGCGCCACACTGTGGAACAGGGTATTATAAGTTCGTGCAAATGTTTGCAACACCCAGAAGGAGACGAGATAGACACATGGTGTCTTTGGCAAAAATGCTCAGGGTGGGCTCCTGAGTCGATATAGCCATGTCCGTCTGTCCGTGAACACATTTTTGTAACCAAAGTCTAGGTCGCTGTTTTAGTCCAATCGACTTCAAATTTGGCACAAGTATGTGTTTTGGCTCAGAATAGAACCCTATTGATTTTGGAAGAAATCTGTTCAGATTTAGATATAGCTCCCATATATATATTTCGCCCGATATGGACTTAGATGGCCCCAGAAGCCAGAGTTTTACCCTAATTTGCTTAAAACTGTGCACAAGAAGAACAATTAGTACTGTAGTCAAGTGTGCCAAATTTTATTGAAATCGGTTCAGATTTAGATATAGCTCCCATATATATCTTTCGCCCGATATGGACTAATACGGTCCCAGAAGCCAGAGTTTTACACCAATTTGGTTGAAATTTTGCACTAGTAGTACAATTAGTAGTGTAGTCAAGCGTGCCAAATTTTATTAAAATCGGTTCAGATTTAGATATATCGTTCGCCCGATTTACACTCACATAACCACAGAGGCCAATTTTTTGCTCCGATTTAGTTGAAATTTTGGTACAGGGAATATAATTAGCATTGTAGCTATGCGTGCCAAATTTGGTTGAAATCGGTTCAGATTTAGATATAGCTCCCATATATATCGTTCGCCCGATTTACACTCATATGACCACAGAGGCCAATTTTTAACTCCGATTAAGTTGAAATTTTGCACAAGGGAATAGAATTAGCATTGTAGCTATGCGTGCCAAATTTGGTTGAAGTCGGTTCAGATTTAGATATAGCTCCCATATATATAAGTTGTAAAAATGACTCTAATTTTCCTAAACTTCTAATACATATATATCGAGCGATAAATCATAAATAAACTTTTGCAAAGTTTCCTTAAAACTGCTTCCGATTTAAATGTTTCCCATATATTTTTACTAACATTGTGTTCCACCCTAGTGCATTAGCCGACTTAAATTTTGAGTCTATAGATTTTGTAGAAGTCTATCAAATTCTGTCCAGATCGAGTGATATTTAAATGTATGTATTTGGGACAAACCTTTATATATAGCCCCAAACACATTTGACGGATGTGATATGGTATCGAAAATTTAGATCTACAAAGTGGTGTAGGGTATAGTATAGTCGACCCGCCCGAATTTAGACTTTCCTTACTTGTTTCAGTATAGGAAACCAAAAAATTTCCCAATGCAATCTGATAATATCAGATTGAATCATAAATTATATTTCCATTACCCCAACACACGCAAAGAAAAAAAACGTTTGGAAAACGTGTACCGAAAGCGTTTTTCTTTTGTTGGAGTTTTTTGAATTGCTTCGAAAATTTTAAACTTTTATCACCAAAAAAATCCGTTTGTTACAAAATTTTTATTTTTTCAATAAAAAAGAAAGTTTTGAAACAACAACACAGTCCATTTCGTTTATATCAAACACTTTTCTTTTCTGACTTTAGGTCTTTAATAAGACACATTTTACAGTTCAAAATTTAATATAGTACAATGTAATGTTGAACATTTTTTCGGAATCTTCCGAACATATCTGGAATATATGTAAAAAAAAAAAAAACAAAAAAAAACTTTGGTCGAAACAGGGATCGAACCCACGACCCTTGGCATGCAAGTCGGACGTAGCAACCACAGCTCCACGGTGCCAAACTATATGTTTGTTTCTGTTAAATAAACTTTGTTTATTCGGTTCGTGGGCGCCGCAAGCTATGCTATATAAATAGAACTTATATGGATAATTATCTATTGATGACCATAACAGGTACATAACATCAGTGGTTAGTGTGTTGGCTTACAAAGTGCATGGTCCGCGGTTCGATTCTCCGTCCAGGCGAAAGGTAAACAAATTTTAAAAATTTATAAAATCGAATTTTGGTCCAAGGGAGAGAACCATTTTATGTCATCAGGGAAAACTGTATTTGTTTTGTTAACGAACCATTTTTCGGTCTACCAACAGAAAAAAGGGGATATCCCGCTCTTTAAATAAATTTATAAAATCGTATAATTTCTTCTACATTGTTGGTATTACAGGAAAAGGTGTTAAGAACTAAAAAAACTCGTGGATGTGAGAAAGATATGAGGGAAAATGCAATTAGCAAGAAAACAATGTTTTTTTTGAGTTTATCTTTATGGAATTGTTGTTACATCCTGGAAAAGAATAAACGTTTATCACAAAAAGTATATACTTTTCTTCCAAATACGCTTCCTTACAGCGAAAAGCAAATGAGAAACGAACATTGTTTGCCTAAAATTTCGTTTGGGAGGAAAGAATTATTTTTTTGCGTGCACACAGTTACTTAAATCCACTTTGGCAATGAAATAGGTTCAATATCAAATTTAAGATAGAAAACTAAAACCTCAATTCAATTCTATGTATACCAAATACAAAACCACAATTTGACATTGTCCATATGAACTAAAGGACACAAGGCCATTGATATTGAATGGATAAAACAAAAAAAATATATATTATACTATACACCAACATACCCACACACTTAATATATATATGTATGAGTAAATATAGAACGACAACCATAAATTAAGGAAAGTGGACTAAATAAATATTTTAATAGCAACACATAGTGATAGAAAAAAAAGAACCTATCAATGGCATTGACAAGAAATAAATTAGGAAAAGAATTGAAAGCTTAAGATAAAATAGAATATTTAATAAAGAGGAAGAAACTGTAATGGAAAGAAATATATATAGAAAATAAAAAAAATTAAGGCAAAACTAAATTCAGTATGAATATACAAAAGGAGAACCCACAAACTATTTAATTTCGTATATAACAAAAACAATCGCTTTTTACGATTAGAGAGAATATTCTCTCTCTAACATTTTATAACACAACGAGAGAGAGAGTTTTCAAAAAACTTATGCAAACTAACCGGAAATAGGGGTTATTATCTTGAAAATTTCATAGCATTGGTATATGAATGTGCTAGAAAGAGTCAGCTATATGATAGCTTGTATTCGTGAATAAAGCGGCCATCGTTATAATTATAGGTTAGTGTTTGCATAGTACACACTCGCCATACAATTGGCTACATTGATATAATACATACACAGCAGGGGGCGTAAACAAAAGTATGCAGCTCACCCAAAGCAGAGCAAACCATAGGAAGAGATAGAGAGAGAGCGAGTGCTGTGAGTATTGCAAGTATGTGTGAGTATGGCGCTTTATACTCAAAATGTAGGGGATTTTAGCCTTGCCAAAAGCCATGTGGTGAGTAAAAGAGATTTTATATGATTTTGCTTTTTGTGTTGTTGTTTGCTGCCTATGGTTATTGTTGTTATTTATGAATGAAGTCTATGTTATGTGTATGAATGTGGGTATTTTGCCATAAAGGCTTTCAGGGTGCTTTGCTATAGACAAATTGGGTGCGCCTTCTTTGGAGTTTTTGGTGTTTATTTGCTTTATAGGAGAGAATACGAAAATTGGAAGAGAGACTGGCGAAGTATGGATACTTGTGTATGTGTGTGTGTTTAATACAACAGCTTGCTTAAGGAGTTGGGGTTAGTTTTATTTTTGTTATACCATGAGGTCGTAGATGTTTGTATTGCGTTTCGTACCGGTGTTGGTTGTATTGTAAAACTTTACTCTGAGAGGCCATAAATAATACAACAATAAGAAATGAAATACCAGATAAACAACAACAATACATCCATTTTTTTTCGATACAAGTTTAACAAGTTTTTCAAACACACGAAATACAAAAATCTCTCACTCTCATTTTGGTTTTATGGATGGGTTGATTTACTTTATAGGGGCTACATGTATGCAATTGTTTTGTTTTTGTACATTTTTATTGCCATATTCGTTTATTCATGTGTTTGTTGTTTTGGTATGGGTATGGGCAATTTTTCCCCGTATGTATTGGTGATGATTTTGCATGATTGTAAATATTTTTGGTGTGGTGTTGGATATTGCTGTGTTCCATGGACTTCTCTTACAAACATCTGTTAAGTTGGAAAAGTGTGTGTGTGTGTTTGTATGAGTGCACGCGCGAGTGAGAACAAAAACAACAACTGCAACAACATCTCAATCATATTCAGCTGCTGATTTTTTGCTGCAGTTACGGCAACGGTTAACACGATTTCTGCTGCTGTTTTCGTATTTGTTGTAGATTTTGCCATATTATTTAGCTCTAGCTCTGCTGTTTTGTTTGCTCGTGTTATTGTTGTTGTTGCTGTTGTGTGTAACGTGTTGAAAGCTTTTTGTTTGCCAACGTCCGATGCGAAACAGTTGCAAGTACAGAAACGATCAGCTACGACGACTTTTCAAATTTGCGCGGATGAATACAAAAGAAAAAAAAACAAACAACAACACAGAACGTTCCCTGAAAACAACAAAACTCAAACTCCAAGAGAACAAACTCCAATACGAAAAATCTAAAAAAAAAAAAAACAATAACAACTACCACTGACCAACCTATGGCGACAGCTGACAGCATAAAGTAGAATTTCCAAAGAACCAAGCGTTGTAATAAACGCATTCTCTAAAAAACGCATTAATCAAATCTTTTGCATCAGCCTAAGCTTTTGTTGCCACCATTCGCAGCAGCAAGAAATCCGCCGATGATGCAATCAAAACCGTCACCGAGTGAATGAAAGGACCATCAATGGTATAAGGAAGAATCGGGGCTAGGAAAAACGAATCTGTCGGCCGACCATTCATATATGCATCCCTATATGGAGAGTGAGATCTATTCAATCAATCACAAGCAGCAACAGTAATAATCAACAATCGGCTCTATCCCGTAGTATTATATGGTAACTGGAGAGAGAGAGAATGAGCAAACAAACAAAAAGGGTTATTGTGAATCTCGAAAAGTGTAACAAAGAATAGTGTTCCTTAAACAATCTTTAAATAAACATCAAAGGATTTGTTGACAAAAGAACGGTGAAACGGTAAACAAAAAATTGAAAAAAAACACCTAATAAAAAATCCTTAACAAGAAGTGATCCTACCATCGTTAATAAGTTTCGTGAATTTGTATAAACAAATCATCAATAATAAAGTGATCTCTATGCTTTTCAAGCACTACAGCCTATGCCTATAAATTCACTCACACACATACAAACATATATGTGATGTACTCATCAAAAAACATTGGCGCCATGCAGAGTTGCAACATAATGGCAACAAAAGAAATGAAATATTAGTTTACCTGTCATCACTCAGTTGTAGAAGCCGTCGCGCGGCAATAACAACTATCAACAACTACCACAATACCATATGACGGATTACCCGAAACAATAATAACAAAAAAAAAAAAAAAAAAACAAGCTGATCGTTAGTTAAGATAGGGCTTCCTTCCCTCTTCTTTTTATAGAAAACGAAAGCAATATCCTAATAACCGAGTGACCAAACCGTACAATTCATTCAAAACTAGCCAGCTGAAAAAAGAATAGTTATCCTCTATTGTTTTCAAAATAATAAAACCGAAAAAAACCAATAAGAAACTAGGAAGACGGAATCATAACAAAAGGCAAAAAGGATATTGTATAAAACGATAAGGAAAAAAGTGAAAGAAAAATAAATGAATATAAAATAATATATACATTCTTAATTCTTAATTGAATAATAAATGAATATAAAATAATATATACATTTACTAAATTTTAAAAACATGATAAAATATCACTAAAATAAAACAAAATTAATATTTGAAAAAGAAACAGAAATTTTAAATTATTGTGAATATAAATATATTTTAGTATAGAAAAAAAACAAGCGAAATTTTCTAAGGAAATACAAATCTATAAATTTTAAATATAATAAAAAAATTGAAAAGTAAACAACAAAATAAAATAGTTTTGTAATTTTCGGAAAACCAGAGAGTTCCAATTAAAGATCAAGAAAAACAAATTAAGTGCCCAAAAATTAATACTAATAATAATCGTTATTCAAAATTTTGGATATTGAAAACAAAAATATTTTAAAACAACGCTCTTATATATATTTATGGAATCATCTATACTGTAATTCATTAAAAGCGTTCTACCATATAAAAAAATAATAAATCGAAATAATTTCATATTCAAAGAAACCAAGAGCAACATGTTAACTGATATGACACCGACGGCCGGCCAATTGTATGGCTCACAAATACCAGCCATGGGCATGAATATCACAAATATTGCAACACATTTGCAGAAACCATCAGTAAATCCGGTAAGTTTAATTGTACATGTTATAAGAACGGAATAATTGAAAATATGATACTCCGAAAAGGAGTCAAAATTAAAGTTTTGATTTGTCGCGAAAAATAAATAACAAACTAAAGAATAAACAGGAGCTACTATAAAGTCGAGCCGTAACACAGAAACATCCCAGCAAAACAAGCGTCGCCAAAAAAGTAGTGAATTTAACATGGGCTTGTCATAGGACGGAAGTCCTCCATTTCAACAGCCGTTGCACCGAATTTGCATCACTTCTGTAGGTGTGATCCGAATTCAATGTTTTGGATGTAAATTAAAAAATTCTGTGATATTTTGTCAAATAAATAATATTTATAATTTTTTATAATTTTTAATGGATTCTGACGCTTGTCGGAAACGTTTAACCTCAAATATTGGACAGGCGGATGGACAGTCAGGGCTCATGAGGAGATTCTGAATTAATCCGTCTACAGTGAAAAAAATATTTACGTGATAATTTTAAGTTGCGCAAATTATAGAATATGAAGCGCACATCTCTTTAAAATAACGAAATTTATAATTAAAATTTAAAATGTTTTATTTAAAATTTTAATTATAATTATTTATAAAAAAATTTAAATGTTTTATTAAAATTAGGACACAAATTTTGGAAATGTGCGTCCCTCCGTTAAAATCGTATGTCTTTGAGCTAAGGCACATTTTCCTTAAAGTAACGAAAAACATTTTTGATTTAAAGAAATTGTCTTTAAATTGACTGAAACATGGAATCATTAGATTTAAGATAAAAACGCTTCAAATGTAGGCTACAACTTATTTCGAAAATTTCGTTTCTTTGGTTTAAATTTGTATACCCTAAAACCACATAGTGGTCAGGGTATAATATGTTAAGTTTGATATGCCAAAAAATGTGCCTACCAGAAATATTGATTTTAGACCCCATAAAATATATACCGATTGACTCAGAATCACCTCTTGAGTCGATGTAGCGCTTGGTGTCCATCCGCCCGTCTGGCCATGTATTTGTTGTTCACAGGATTCCGGTCGCAATTATTAACCGATTTTGATGAAATTTGGTGGAGGGAGTTTTTTGGGCACAAGGACGAACGCTATTGAATTTGCACGAAATCGGATCAAATTTAGATATAGCTCCCATATATATGTATCGCCCGATTTCGACAAATGGGGTTACGTTGCGCTTTTTTACAAACGGATCGTGACCAAATTTGGCAAAAAATAATCTTTTTCATCGCCCTTCAAGTTTGCAAAATTTCATCGAAATCGGTTCAGATTTAGATATAGCCCTCATATATATGTATCGCCCGATTTTCCCAAATTTGCCACAAAACCCTTATTTATCAACCGATCTTACTCAAAGTTGGCTAGATCCAGTCCTCTATAGTACTAACGGTATGTGCAAAATTTCATCGAAATCGGTTCAGATGTAGATATAGCTCCCATATATGTATCGCCCGATTTTGAAAAATTTGCCCACTAATAACCTTATGTTTGACCATAGAGGCCTCATTTCTTAACTGAGCTTACTCAAATTTTGCACAAGGTAACCTTTTGTGGTATTAATCAACCACGCAAAATATTATGTAAATTGATTCAGATTTACATATAGCTTCCATATAACAGGTTGGCTGCTAAGTCCCCGGTCTGACACATAGATGGCGTCGCAAGTATTAAATGCATATTATTTTTATATAGTACCAACCTTCAAATGATTCGTGTCAAAATTTGACGTCTGTAAGTCAATTAGTTTGTGGGATAGAAGCAACTTTTGTTATTGTTTTTTTTTGTTAGTGTTTTGATAAAATACTGTTTTCTGAAGGGAAAAAATAAGGTGGAAGCAAAAACTTGGCTTGATAATGAGTTTCCGGACTCTGCCCCAGGGAAATCAATAATATTTGATTGGTATGCAAAATTCAAGCGTGGTGAAATGAGCAAGGAGGACGGTGAACGCAGTGGACGCCCGAAAGAGGTGGTTACCGATGAAAACATCAACAAAATCCACAAAATGATTTTGAATGACCGTAAAATGAAGTTGATCGAGATAGCAGAGGCCTTAAAGATATCAAAGGAACGTGTTGGTCATATCATTCATCAATATTTGGATATGCGGAAGCTCTGTGCAAAATGGATGCCGCCCGAGCTCACATTTGACCAAAAACAACAACGTGTTAATGATTCTGAGCAGTGTTTGCAGCTGTTAACTCGTAATACACCCGAGTTTTTCCGTCGATATGTGACAATGGATGAAACTTGGCTCCATCACTATACTCCTGAGTCCAATCGACAGTCGGCTGAGTGGACAGCGACCGGTCTCCGACGCGTGGAAAGACTCAAAAGTCCGCTGGCAAAGTATGTTAATGGCCTCTGTTTTTTGGGATGCGCATGGAATAATTTTTATCGATTATCTTGAGAAGGGAAAAACCATCAACAGTGAATATTATATGGCGTTATTGGAGCGTTTGAAGGTCGAAATCGCGGCAAAACGGTAAAAGGTGTTGTTCCACCAAGACAACGCACCGTGCCACAAGTCATTGAGAACGATGGCAAAAATGCATGAATTGGTCTTCGAATTGCTTCCCCACCCACCGTATTCTCAAGATCTGGCCCCCATCGACTTTTTCTTGTTCTCAGACCTCAAAAGGATGCTCGCAGGGAAAAAATCTGGCTGCAATGAAGAGGTGATCGCCGAAACTGAGGCCTATTTTGAGGCAAAACCGAAGGAGTACTACCAAAATGGTATCAAAAAATTGGAAGGTCGTTATAATCGTTGTATCGCTCTTGAAGGGAACTATGTTGAATAATAAAAACGAATTTGGACAAAAAATGTATTTTTCTTTGTTAGACCGGGGACTTATCAACCAACCTGTTATATGCATCGCTCGATTTTCCCAAATTTGGCCCGAATACTCTTATTTATTAACCAATGTTACTCAAATTTCAAATTTTGATGTAAGTGCTACAAGTACGTATAAATACGATCGGTTATATTTATACGAACTTGTAGCTCTTACATAAGAATATTGCTCGATTTTTACAAATTTGGATTTATTATCCACACTAATTGAGCGATTTCTTCTTTTTTAATAATGGACTCAACATTATTTATACGCGTGCGATAATCGAAATTCCATAAATGAGATTGGAAATTCAATAAATGAGATTGGTATCCTATTTTTTAATTTTATTGGTCCTAGATTTAAAGCAACATAGGTCCCTAAAAATTTTATATTTTGGCTCGGAATCAATACTAAAATCCAAAATCTTTGGATCCAAGTAAACTTTTTTTGAGTGTAAGATTAATATTTGTAGTAGGCACATTTTGGTACATATAATAGTTAAAACTACCACAATCATCGCACTTTACTGTTTGAAAAAAACTATATCAAAGTGGATCATAAGGAATGACATTTTTCATTTTTTAATATAGAAGAAAAATATATTTTTATTGAGATTATCAAAATCGACCGATACAAATAATCTTTACGGGGTTCTGAAAAATCAGACGACGGACATATAGCCGAAAGTATCAAAGTCGATATATATTTTGTTTTGTTGACTAAAAATTGTTATGTAGATATTGATAGTGTCGCAAATTTCTACATAGGAAATCTGATAATTCCACACAAGAATATTTTATACTGGATGTTTACTTTATGATGGATTAGGTAAAGAAGAAAGCATAGTGACCTAATATGGAATGATACATACCAAACCTTTTTTGACGGACCATTACATTTTTCTTTGTAAACAAATTATTTCATAAACATTAAAGAACTATCTCTACAATCATAACTGTTCACCAACTTATTTTAATTTGGAATTGGTTTCTTTTTTCAAGTAATTATTTTTATAAATCTTTTATTTTGCATTATTTGCCGAATATTATAGTGGTGTAAATATTGTATATCCGTCGGGAAATGTTTAAGTATTATGTCTTATTCTTAACGTTGGGATGATGTCTTATTATATTATTGAGATGGAAATATAACTGTAGTGGGCTCATTGATGTATCAACTTTTTCACGTTTCTCTCGTTTGTGGGAAATTTATATGCAAAGTAACTATTTCTAAAATATAAGTGAGAAACATAAAGTCACATAATTTAATTTTAAGTATGTTATTTGGCTTTAAAAAATTCGCCATAAACAAAAAAGGAAATAAGGGCAGTAACAAATCACATATATCCGATATATAGTTAATACAAAAGAACAGACAAACCAAATATTGTATTTATCTTGATGACTTGCCTCTGCGAGCCCCTTCTTCCTTCCATAATCAATTTGTTCCAGCTGTTCAGCTAATCAAGTGGAAATTCCAGGCTTTGCCAGAGTTTAATAGATTTCCAAAATATCTTCAAACTGAAATCTAAAATTCGCATACAAAGAAAACTTGTAACGTATTTCATTATAGGAATTTCCACTTCCAATAGCAATGGATGAGATCACATCTCGACATACTATCAAATCAGATTTGCAAAGGGCATAATGAAGGTTGAGTATATCTTTGCTAATAACCATGAAATCCTAGCATTAAAATCAGTTGCAAATCTAGTCTCATAGTCATCTTTGTGAAGTGTTTGTAAAAAAGATCAGTTACGCTTCTTCAGTTTTTTTTTCTGTTACCCTCTTCTAACGTTCTATCAATCTTAACAGGATCAACAGCCCATGGCCCTTTTTTGGTGAAATCATCCATGGCTAGATAGGTTTAGGTGTGAAGTGCTTATGGCGTTTCAAACAATAGACTCCACAATGGAATACCAACCAAATCTGATATATTTTTCGAGATTAGATTACGAGCTGTTAGATGAATGGTTGTTATTGTTTCCACTGATGGCCGTTATGTCTGTCGACTTTTGTTAAAGTGAAAATGATGATGGGTTTATATGAGAGGATTATTTTAACGAAAGAGAATTCTCTAATGGTCATAGACAATGTTATTTACAGGAGTGTATCGGTATGCGTGTGAAAAGGATAATGAGAGGTTTTCTCATCAAGATAAGAAGTACACTTTGTGTGAGCAATTATGGTGGAAAAGATGACTTCTTAACTTCGTTTTGTTTCAATCTGTTCGAAATTACAAAAGGATTCAGGAAGTATGGTTGTTTGTGTATTGGAGTATTTGGAACAAATTTTATTTTGTGTAAAGTGAATTTCAAGAACAAATTACTGTTTCCCATGGATCAGGATGGAACAGGGAAAGTAGAATAAAGTATATAACAGGTTGGCTGATAAGACCCCGGTCTAACAAAGAAAAATACATTTTTTTGTCAAAATTCGTTTTTATTATTCAACATAGTTCCCTTCAAGAGCGATACAACGATTATAACGACCTTCCAATTTTTTGATACCATTTTGGTAGTACTCCTTCGGTTTTGCCTCAAAATAGGCCTCAGTTTCGGCGACCAGCTCTTCATTGCAGCCAAACTTTTTCCCTGCGAGCATCCTTTTGAGGTCTGAGAACAAGAAAAAGTCGCTGGGGGCCAGATCTGGAAAATACGGTGGGTGGGGAAGCAATTCCAAGCCCAATTCATGAATTTTTGCCATCGGTCTCAATGACTTGTGGCACGGTGCGTTGTCTTGGTGGAACAATACTTTTTTCTTCTTCATATGGGGCCGTTTTGCCGCGATTTCGATCTTCAAACGCTCCAATAACAGCATTTAATAGTCACTGTTCATGGTTTTTCCCTTCTCAAGATAATCGCTAAAAATTATTCCTTGCGCATCCCAAAAAACAGAGGCCATTACTTTGCCAGCGGACTTTTGAGTCTTTCCACGCTTCGGAGACGGTTCACCGGTCGCTGTCCACTCAGACGACTGTCGATTGGACTCAGGAGTGTAATGATGGAGCCATGTTTCATCCATTGTCACATATCGACGGAAAAACTCGGGTGTATTACGTGTTAACAGCTGCAAACACCGCTCAGAATCATTAACACGTTGTTGTTTTTGGTCAAATGTGAGCTCGCGCGGCACCCATTTTGCACAGAGCTCCGCATATCCAAATATTGATGAATGATATGACCAACACGTTCCTTTGATATCTTTAAGGCCTCTGCTATCTCGATCAACTTCATTTTACGGTCATTCAAAATCATTTTGTGGATTTGTTTGATGTTTTCTTCGGTAACCACTTCTTTCGGGCGTCCACTGCGTTCACCGTCCTCCGTGCACATTTCACCACGCTTGAATTTTGCATACCAATCAATTATTGTTGATTTTCCTTGGGCAGAGCCCGGAAACTCATTATCAAGCCAAGTTTTTGCTTTCACCGTATTTTTTCCCTTCAGAAAACAGTATTTTATCAAAACACGAAATTCTTTTTTTTCCATTTTTTTTCACTATAACAAAAGTTGTTTCACAAAAGACGCTCTATCTCACAAACTAATTGACTTACAGACGTCAAATTTTGACACGAATCATTTGAAGGTTGGTACTATATAAAAATAATATGCATTTAATACTAGCGACGCCATCTATGTGTCAGACCGGGGACTTATCAGCCAACCTGTTAAATAATTTATTTGTGTTTTTCGAAAGAAACATGCTATGCCAAGAAGTTGGCAAGAACTTGTATTTGTGAAAAGTAAGAGAGTGAAAATATGAAAATGTATTTTTTTTAAGTGGAATATGGAAGTTGGATTTTAATCCAGAAAGAATTTTAATTTAGAAAGAACCCGAGCAACTTCTTTATGTTATTCGAAATTAACTAATCGACTTGGAAAAGCTTGAAAAATTAACGTTGCTAGATCTAACCCAATAAATTGAGTGTAAATCTTACTGATATTCCCAGGACAAACTTTGATATAGTAATGTTCACTTTAGTAGTTTTTAAAGACCAATATTAAAAAAATATTTATTTATGAACGATAAAGTAATAATTTATTTATGAACGGTTTGATGTTTTTGTTTTTATAATTTTTATAAGTATTTGAACTTTTTGGAAAAAGAAGACTATGATAAAATGAGTCATTGAATGGCTACCTGCTAGCTTTGACTCGTATTATGGCCTTCAAAAGGCCGGCAAAGTCATCACCCGTTGTAGAAAAGTGCCTCTGCTTATTTTGGTCTATTCCCGACGAAGCGCCATCTTGAGATGATCGACATTTTGATATTTTTAAGTGCAAATCTTTCACTCCAAAGTACCCCAGGCGCAAAAGTCGAACGGAGTGATATCTTTGGTAGCAAATGTAGCGGCAGAAATGAAGCGAGAAATCTCATTTAATGTCGTTCTTGGTTAATGTACGCCAGTCCTGTTAGACTTTTCATGGTTTGCGGTATGTTTCTCTGACCAGGGCTTAAAATGCGGTCTTTATGAACTTTTTCCAATAATATTCGGTACTAGTTTGATCTCGCCACTGATGAGGGATCATCAGTTGTTACCGCAGCCCACACCATTGCAATTAGCCATTGGCGGCGCAGTAAAAAATTTGGAAGTTGTTCTAATCGAACAACTTTAAAAGCACTTCCACTAATGTCCTCCCAAAGATGTTCTTTATTTTACCTACACAGGAAGTTCTTTTAATTCAATATTTTAGAACTCGCTTTTTTCATATTTGCAATTGATAAATTTAACTTGTTTCAAATCGTTTAAAATCAGAGCAAGAATTAATAAAATGGTATAAATTATTAAAATGTTGTCAAAAAATGGTAAATCCATTCTAGAACAAGTATATACGGCCGTAAGTTCGGCCAGGCCGAAGCTTATGTACCCTCCACCATGGATTGCGTAGTACTTGGGTTGCGGTAACACTTGCCGATGGCAAGGTATCTTCTTAAAACTTCCTAATACCGTCTTCTAAATTGCAAGGTAGTATGTGGTATATATTAAACTAAAAAGGGCCAATTAAATACGTATATAATTAAGTTTGAAAAAAATTTTTTATAGAAATAAAATTTTGAAAAAAGTTTCTATAGAAATAAAATTTTGACAACATTTTCTATAGAAGTAAAATTTGGACAAAAATTTTCTATAGAAATAAAATTTTGACAAAATTTTCTATAGAAATAAAATTTTGACAAAAATTTTTATAAAAATAAAATTTTGACAAAATTTTCTATAGAACAAAAATTTTGACAAAACTTTCTATAGAAATAAAATTTTGACAAAATAAATAAATAAAATTTTGTTAGATTATTTTTGGCTCGAGTGGCAACCATGAATATGAACCGATATGGACCAATTTTTGTGTGATTGGGGATCGGCTATATATAACTATATATCGATATGGACCAATTTTGGCATGGTTATTAGCGGCCATATACTAACACCACGTTCTAAATTTCAACCGGATCGGATGAATTTTGCTTCTCCAAAAGGCTCCGAAGATCAAATCTGGGGAACGGTGTATATGGGGACTGTATATAATCATGGACCGATATGGACCAATTTTGGTCCATATTGTTAGAGACCATATAATAACACCACGTACCAAATTTCAACCGGATCGGATGAACTTTGCTCCTCCAAAAGGCTCCGGAGGACAAATCTGGGGATCGGTTTATATGGGGCTATATATAATTATGGACCAATGTTGACCAATTTTTGCACAGTTGTTAGAGACCATATACTTACACCATGTACCAAATTTCAGCCGGATCGGATAAAATTTGATTCTCTTACAGACTCCGCAAGGCAAATCGGGGGATCGGTTTATATGGGGGCTATATATAATTATGGGCCGATTTGGACAAATTTTTTCATGGTTGTGAAAGACCCTATACAAACACCATGTACCAAATTTCAACAGGTTCGGAAGAATTTTGCTCCTCCAAGAGGCTCCGCAAGCCAAATCTGAGCGTCGGTTTATATGGGGGCTATACGTAAAAATGGTCCGATATTTTTTCAATACCACCCGACCTACATCAATAACAACTACTTGTGCCAAGTTTCAAGTCGATAGCTGGTTTCGTTCGGAAGTTAGCGTGATTTCAACAGACGGGCGGACGGACGGACATGCTTAGATCGACTCCGAATTTCACCACAACCCAGGATATATATACTTTATGGGGTCTAGAGCAATATTTCGATGTGTTACAAACGGAATGTCAAAGTTAAAATACCCCCCATCATATGGTGGAGGGTATAAAAATGGCAAACATTTAAAAAAATATTGAGTTCAAACATTTCATACAAGCGTTAGATGCATTAAAAATCATAAAAAATATTTATTTGGCAAAATATCACAAAATTTTTGAATTTTTTTTTTTGCTGGGAGCAATTGGTGGCCAATCGAAGGTAAAGATATTCAATTGACCTCCTTGGGCAAGTAAACCTGATCATTTTGTTTTGGTGATCAATTTGGATTGGCTTCTCACCAGAGAAAACCCAATACGGTAACTGGCCTCTTTCGTGCAAGACTGATTTTTTTTCGGGATCGGTGAGTACTTGTCCATTTTGGAACTTCAATGTTTATAGTACAAGTTCAGTTTTCAATATGTGTTGTATCCGTGCTCGCGTTATATTCAGAAAGCATTCTATTCTTTTCTATTTCGGGACTAGAGAACAAAAGCAAATATTAATCATTAAAAATCGCTTTATTGTGTTCCAAAGTATTCCCCATTAAGATCTATACATATTTGCATGCGTTTGAACCAATTGTCGTAGAACTTTCGCTACTTTGACTTAGGTATCTCCAAAACTTGCATATTGAATGAATCAAGAGCTTCTTCAAGTGTCGACAAACGTTGAACTCTCATTTTATTTGTTACCTAGGGCAATAAAAAGAAGTCATTCGGTGTCAGGTCAGGACTATATGGCGTTTGACCCATCAAATCGATGTTTTAAATGCTCAAAAATGCAGTTGTTTGGGCCTATGTGTCAGAGCTTGCATCGTAGTGGTGAAGAGTGATCCGTCTTCGGCGGTTGGTTTTCCTGATTTCTTGGACAACTGGAAGACAACTGCGTTGTACTAGTGGTACGATTGCGAAATTTCCAGTGTTTCTGAAAAAACAAGCCATCATTTGTATGAAAGTGTTTCGGGTTCATACGAACAAATCCACGATTGACGTGTTTCGAAGCACCACGATCGTATTTTTTGGAGCATTCCTATCGATAAATCAACGGGAGTCTTTTTCGAGAGATTGAATAACTATGTGAAATCCAACGCGAACAATTTTTTTTTGACGGATGTTCATGCAATACTGAATGTATGCTGGTACCATCATTCTTAAGATTGTCTCAATCTTACGATAAGTTACATGACGATGTTGCTATATCAGTTGACGCACAGGAATGAACTATGACCATGATTGAATTCACCATGCCATCGATAAACATTGGTCCTTGACGGATCTTCATCGCCAAAACTTGAATTAAGTTCATCGACGCACTGCTGCTGAGTTAATCCTCACTGAAAGTTGTAAACAATAATCGCACGAAAATGTTTACGATTTAATTCCATTTTTTGCGGCGAGATGAATCTTTCGTGTTGCTGTAAACAATCGGGTATGTTCTGGGTTTCACATGAAAGACTTGCGGGGAATTGTTCCCGTAGGAGTTGTTCTGCATGCAACTTTTCACCTCCCAGATGGGAGAACTTTGCACGGACATTTTTCATTTATTTTAAAATTTTCACATGTTTTCTATATACTTCATAAATATTGGGTGATAAAATAACATGAAAGCCATTTAAAAACAAGATTTAAAAATATACCACAAATTGTTCAAGATTCCTCTTTCACAGTTGCAAAAAATGGTGGTTGCTTAAAAATAGCTGATTTTACGCATGTTCGAAACGACAATGTTGCAAGAAAACAGATTTGCTATAAACGAAGGGGCAACATAACTTCTGCAAAGTGCCGCACGCAAGAGTCAGTCAATTATAATAAACTGCGTTAGGAGTTGTCGCCGTCGAGAGGAAAAATGTATGCTTCACAAAATTATTTTTTTTTATTTATATATAGAAGCATAAAATACAAAATAATACGCATTTTTCGAATTTAAAGGACAATGAAAATTCATAAATTACATTTGCAATAGATTTTAGTGCGAATATCAATATTTTTTTTCCAAAGGCGTTAAATGTTTTGCGTGCAGTCCTAGTTCCTCAAATTTGGAGCTTGACTCTGAACTCTTACAATAGTAAACAAAAGATAATTGGCCAAAAATGTAAGAACGATTTAATAATTTTTATAAGTATTTAACAATCCAGTAGTTTTTCTTTAGATTGCAGAACATGAGTTTCTTCGTATTTCATTAACATTTTACCACAAACTTAGAAATAAAAGAATTGTGCCACATATTTGATTATATGTTTACATTTTTCTCTGCAAATCATATGATTTGCAGACTATGATTTTTCGGTAAGTGATTTCGAAAAATCTTGTTTCACGGGAAATCAAGAACAACCCAAAATTTTTGGGGGGAAATCAAAGTGGAAGGTGAAATCTTTTTGAAGGGAAATCCAGAACATACCCGAATATCGCTCGTATGTGAAAACGTTCAGATTTCGTATAAGCTCAAAAATTTCAAGATGTACAATAGACCTGTCATTTGGCAGATTGCAACATTAAAGTTGTCCACTTCCGAAATATAAAAGGCAATATAGAAGGGGTATAACGAAAATCATTTGTAGTTCTCCAGCCAAATATAAAGCAATAACATTCAAGCAATAGCACGCTTGAATTCCATCACGAAAAACTTTGTTTCTGAATGCAATAGATCAAAATGCTTTTGTAAGGTTGTACAAAAGCATTTTGATCTATTGCATTCAGAAGAAATCTGTCAGCTGTCATACGAGCGGTTAAGAAATGATAGCAATCTGAAATTGCAATATCATCATATCCACTATTCAACACATTGCAATACTTTTTCCTTTCTGTGAATGGATCCAAATGTGCTTTAAGAAACACTTATGCAAGGTGTTATCACACCTCAGTAATGCTGGTGACATTTCTGAGTGTTTCAAAGCTTATATAAGTGGTTTCACAGCAATATGGAACGCCGTTCGGACTCGGCTATAAAAAGGATGGTCCCTTGTCATTGAGCTTATCATGGAATCGGGCAGCGCTCAGTGATAAGAGAGAAGTCCACCAATGTGGTATCACAATGGACTGAATAGTCTAAGTGAGTCTGATACATCGGGCTGCCACCTAACCTAATCTAACCTAAACCTAAGGTGTTATCCAAGACAGGTTCACGAGGGCATGTCTAAGGACGCTTCTACTAAAATGCTCCAGGACTAGTACTCTGCAATGATTCTAATTCATGTATTAAAGTACATTTACACCTCGCGAAATTGATCGGATTCTTTCATACTTGGTCTGGTTTCGGCCCTGGGATTTATCCATTTCCCGTATGGATCTTATGAAAGCATTGTCTGTACCGTCGCATTTATCGAAAAATTACTTTTCACTCAATTAATAGATCTTTAGTTTTTCTGTTTGAAAGACAAACATTAAATGAAATAAATGATTCTAATTCCCCGCTCGAAAATATTGCCGTGCAACTGCCTCTAGGTGCGTTTTGTCCGTTTAACTTGTGGTTGTGTGTAAATGGCATTTAAATCAGCTAAAAACATAAACATCGCTTAACTTTGAACTTGGCCGCTTCGATAGTTGGCTAAATGATTGATGTGTTATTAATTTTTGTTCGTTTCTTGATCTCCCGAGCTGATCCAGCAGCATTGCATAGCGGGGTTCTTGGGCATGGGTAAAGTGAAGCCGCTGAGGTTTTCCTTCTTGTATTTTTCCTTCTTTCCAAGACCTTCTCCTAACTAGTTTAGACAACTTGGTTTTCGCTTTTACTCAAACGATTTACTTACCAGTCTGATATACCGACAGATAGACATACGGACAGACAGACTGTTGATGAATTCTGACCGTATTTGTTACAAACTTTTATGTTATTCAGTTAAGAAATTTACGCTCTAAGCGTTTACATGTTTCATAAAGCGTAAAAGTAAAAATGCCTTAAAGGCTTCTTACACACGCTCCACACGCCGCAATGGCGTTTGTGGCAACGGCGCTTTCCTATGAAAATTTATGCAGTTGTGTTTTCAAACATTCAATCACCTCCCTCTGAATCCTCTCACCCCTTGAAAGTGGTGTAGCGAAAAGCTTGCCTATACGAGTCGTATTAGTCTGTCCATGTTGTTGATTTTAAGCTATTTGCCCGGTAGTGTTGACTGACTGACGACTGACGTTTGCTTCGTTATCCCTCAATAGTTGGTGGCTTAATTTTCCTTTCTATCAATACTGGAGACCGATCGGGTTTTTGGTTGATTTCAACTGATTGTCGCCGTTTTGTGTTTAGCGACTTTTAATCACTCTACATTCAATAATTTACATAACCTGTGCGGCTATGCTATGCAAGGGGGGAGTAAAGGGTGGGCAGGCGGGTGTATATTGGATTGGGGTGTTCCCACAAAGTAAAATAAACGATACATAAACCGCTCATTTGTTTTCTTACTTTGCGGTGAATGAGGGATGTTGTTTGGTAGGTGGTTTTGCCAGGGTGGTGTTATTTGAGCTTATATTACCTGCATAGATGTCATAACATTTAATAATTTTTTTTCTCCAAACGTTTAAATACTCGTTTGGCAACTTTGATGACTTACCTTGTCGTGCAATGTGAATAATAAAATTGCTTGGAAATTAATTTGAGATTGAGCTTCATTTCATCGATTACACTAAATGAGTCAATTTGTAATCGATTGTCAGTTGAAGTTTAAACCTTTACAAAGGTAATTTGTTTTCAACATGTCTACAAAAGAAATTTGAAGCAAAGAAACGCAAGAAGAAAGGTAAGCGTGAATCATTGTGGATTTGGGTAAAACAAAAATAAATCTTTCATACTTAAATTTATTATAGGCCATTAATAAGTATTTATTACTGCAAAAGATTTCCAATCAATATTCGGGGTGAATAAAATTTGAAAATATTTGTAAAAGAATATTACAGTGGTTTTTCCCTTAAACTTAGGGTCCAGTGAGGGTGGTCTTAGTTGACAAAAAAGAGCAAATAATTCGCAAAATTTTTTTGTAGTGGAAAGTTAACAACAAGAAGACATAACTAAAATTTAGACATAAAATAGGGCCAAGATAATAATGAAGATGGCCAGACAATTTGTTAAATATTACAGAAACAAAGGTTATTTTTTCTAAAATATTAGAGTTTTATTTTTTATTTGAAAGTTAATATAAAGTATTTGAAAAGGCGGGGAATTAAATAACATAATTTATCAATGAGGGGGAAAAATAAATAAAAACGCAATTAAATTTGATTTTTTTAAATAATAAATTAAAATTTCATTTTACTCGGCGGGGGTAATCGTACCTTCGGGTATATGAGAGAGAGAGAGAGAGCGAGTAAGTGAGAACAACTTTCCTTAAATTATATGTCATTTTCAATCTTTTCATACTTCGTTATAACTTGCAGGGGTGTATTTTACAATTCATTAAAACTTAAGACTAACAGGGTGTCAACCTGAACAGTATTAAACTATCCCGCCGAATAAACTGAGGTTCAGAGAGGTTCAATTTTTTCCAAAAAGTCCTAAAAGTTCTACCAACACGAACAAAAAATCAACATTTTCATTTCAACATTTTAATTTCATTTTTATTTCAAATAGATTAAAAACAGAGTAAGAGTTAATAAAATGGTACAAATTATTTAAATTTTTCGAGAAAAATTATCAATCCATTCTTGAAAAATTATGAATTTTTTAAATTTTGAGAAAATTTTCTACAGAAATAAAATGTACTACAGAAATAAAATTTTGAAAATTTTCTAGAGAAATGCAATTTTGACAACATTTTCTATAGAAATGAAATTTTGATAAAAAAAATCTATAGAAATAAAATTTTGACAAAAATTTCTATAGAAATAAAATTTTGAGAAAATTTTCTACAGAAATAAAATTTTGAGAACATTTTCTATACAAATACAATTTTGACAACATTTTCTATAGAAATAGCATTTTGACAAAATTTTTCTATAGAAATAAAATTTTAATCATTGTTGTTGTTTTTTTTTTATTTCATCTTAAAACCATACATTGACTAAACTACAAGTGTAGCTTAACCAACAGAGGAAAAGAATTTATATCGGCATAAGCCGGCTATCAATGTAAAGCCTTTTTTCGGAGGGTTCAAGTGTGGTTTATTGTTGGGTTTAATGAACTGCCTGAATTTATTCTGATAATTGGTTGGTAGTTTTGCTGGAAGTAGAGGATGCTGATGAGGAATGTGGTAATTCCGAGACGTGCGTCCATCCAACCATCTTGCAGTCTATAGGGCTTTGCCCAAATAAATTTGACAAACATTCGTTTCCTCTGTTGGTTAAACTACACTTGTAGTTTAGTCAATGTATGGTTTTAAGCTGATATCAAAAAAACAACAACAATGATTAAAGAACAAAAAACAGCAATAACAAAACAAAACGAATGAAAGAAATAAAATTTTGACAAAATTATCTATAGCAATAAAATTTGAACAAAATTTTCTATTGAAATAACATTTTGACAAACTTTTTCTAAAGAAATAAAATTTCGACAAAATTATCTATATAAATAAAATTTTGAGAACAGTTTCAATAGAAATATTTATTGCACAGAAATAAAATGTTGATAAAATTTTCTATAGAAATAAAATTTTGACAAAATTTTCTATAGAAATAAAATGTTGACAAAATTTTCTATAGAAATAAAATGTTGACAACATTTTCTATAGAAATAAAATTGTGACCAAATTTTATATTGAAATACCATTTTGACAAAATTTTCTATAGAAATAACATTTTGACAAAATTTTCTATAGAAATAACATTTTGACAAAATTTTCTATAGAAATAAAATTTTGATAAAATTTTCTGTAAAAATAAAATTTTGATAAAATTTTCTGTAAAAATAAAATTTTGACAAAAATTTCTATAGAAATACAATTTTGACAAAATTTTCTATAGAAATACAATGTTGACAAAATTTTCTATAGAAATAAAATTTTGATAAAATTTTATATAGAAATAAAATATTGATAAAATTTTCTATAGAAATAAAATTGGGACCAAATTTTCTATAGAAATAAAATTGTGACCAATTTTTATATAGAAATAAAATTTTGACAAAATTATCTGTAGAAATAAAATTTTGACAAACTATTCTATAGAAATAAAATTTTGAAAAATTTTTCTATAGAAATAACATTTTGAGAAAATTTTCTATAGAAATACAATTTTGAGAAAATTTTCAATAGAAATACAATTTTGAGAAAATTTTGTATAGAAATAAAATTTTGAGAAAATTTTCTATAGAAATACAATTTTGAGAAAATTTTCAATAGAAATACAATTTTGAGAATATTTTGTATAGAAATAAAATTTTGATAAAATTTTCTATAGAAATAAAATTTTGACAAAATTATCTATAGAAATGAAATTTTGACAAGTTATTCTATAGAAATAAAATTTTGAAAAATTTTTTTATAGAAATAAAATTTTGAGAAAATTTTCTATAGAAATACAATTTTGAGAAAATTTTCTATAGAAATAAAATTTTGAGAACAGTTTCAATAGAAATACAATTTGGAGAAAATGTTGTATAGAAATAAAATGTTGGTAAAATTTTCTATAGAAATAAAATGTTGACAAAATTTTCTATAGAAATAAAATGTTGACAAAATTTTCTATAGAAATAAAATTGTGACCAAATTTTATATTGAAATAACATTTTGACAAAATTTTCTATAGAAATAACATTTTGACAAAATTTTCTATAGAAATAACATTTTGACAAAATTTTCTATAGAAAAAAAATTTTGATAAAATTTTCTGTAAAAATAAAATTTTGATAAAATTTTCTGTAAAAATAAAATTTTGACAAAAATTTCTATAGAAATACAATTTTGACAAAATTTTCTACAGAAATACAATTTTGATAAAATTTTCTATAGAAATAAAATTTTGATAAAATTTTCTATAGAAATAAAATATTGATAAAATTTTCTATAGAAATAAAATTGGGACCAAATTTTCTATAGAAATAAAATTGTGACCAATTTTTATATAGAAATATAATTTTTACAAAATTATCTATAGAAATAAAATTTTGACAAATTATTCTATAGAAATAAAATGTTGAAAAATTTTTCTATAGAAATAAAATTTTGAAAAATTTTCTATAGAAATACAATTTTGAGAAAATTTTCAATAGAAATACAATTTTGAGAAAATTTTGTATAGAAATAAAATTTTGATAAAATTTTCTATAGAAATATAATGTTGATAAAATGTTCTATAGAAATAAAATTTTGACAAAATTTTCTATAGAAATATATGTTGACAAAATTTTCTATAGAAATAAAATGTTGACAAAATTTTCTATAGAAATAAAATTTTGACAAAATTATCTATAGAAATGAAATTTTGACAAGTTATTCTATAGAAATAAAATTTTGAAAAATTTTTCTATAGAAATAAAATATTGAGAAAAATTTCTATAGAAATACAATTTTGAGAAATTTTTCTATAGAAATAAAATTTTGAGAAAATTTTCTATAGAAATCAAAGATGATGATGGCCAAAACAAGTTAAAAATTTGGAACGTAGACAAAACTGTTCCAGACAATTTGTTAAATATTACAAAAACCAAGGTCAATCTTTCTAAAATATTAGAGTTTTATTTTTGTTTTATTAAATTATCCCGGTGACTCATCTGAGGTTCAGATATATCATTTTTTTGGAAAAAAGTCCTCAAAATTCTAACAACAAAACATTTGCAACATTTTAATTTCATTCAAATAGATTAAAAACAGATTCAGAGTTAATTAATAAAATGGTACAAATTATTTACATTTTTTCGAGAAAAAAAATTATCAATCCATTCTAGAAAAATTACGAATTTTTGAAACTTTGAGAAATATTTCTATAGAAATAAAATTTTCTATAGAAATAAAATTTTTACAAAAAATTTCTATAGAAATAAAATTTTGACAAACATTTCTATAGAAATAAAATTTTGACAAAATTTTCTACAGAAATAAAATCTTGAAAAAATTTTCTATAGAAATAAAATTGTGAGAAAAATTTCAATAGAAATAAAATTTTGAGAACATTTTCTATAGAAATAACATTTTGAGAAAATTTTCTTAGAAATCAAATATGGCCAAAATGATGATGAGGATGGCCAAAAATAAATTTTGGACAAAATTTTCTATAGAAAATAAATTTTGAGAAATATTTCTATAGAAATAAAATTTTCTATAGAAATAAAATTTTGAGAAAATTTTCAATAGAAATACAATTTTGAGAAAATTTTGTATAGAAATACAATTTTGAGAAAATTTTCTATAGAAATAAAATTTTGAGAAAATTTTCTATACAAACCAAATTTTGAGAAAATTTTCTATATATATTTTCTATAGAAATGATGATGAAGATGGCCAAAAAAGTTAAACAACTGAAACGAAGACAAAACTGTTCCAGACAATTTGTTAAATATTACAAAAACATTGGTAATTTTTTCTAAAATATTAGTGGTTTATTTTTTAATTTAAAAGTTAATATAAAGTATTAAATTATCCCGGTGACTCAACTGAGGTTCAGAGATTCAATTGTTTTGGAAAAAAAGACCTCAAAGTTCTACCAACACTAACAAAACATTTTCAACATTTTAATTTCATTTTTGTTACAAATAGGGTAAATACAGAGTAAGAGTTAATAAAATGGTACAAATTATTTAAATTTTGTCGAAAAAAATATCATTCCATTCTAGAAAAGTTACTAATATTTGAAAATATTTGAGTTAAAACATTAGAATGCATTAAAAACTATACATTTTATATATTTGGAAAAATATCACAAAATGTTGAAATTCACATCCAAAACACTGAAATCGGATCACACCTTAAAAATTGATATGACAAGCCTATGTTAAATCCATCGTTTTTTACTGGGAGCTTGTCATATGACGGATGTCCACCATTTCAACAGCAGTTGCACTAAAGGTGTGATCCGAATTCAGTGTTTTGGATGTGAATTAAATTTTTTGAATATTTTGATATAACAATAATTTTTAAAATTTTTTACGGTTTTTAATGCATTCTACTAACGCTTGTCTGGAACGATTGACCTCAAACATTTTCAAACATTCGCAATTTGTTCGAAATGAGTTAACATTTTTTTTGAAAAAATTTAAATAATTTAGACAATTTTATTAATCCTTACTCGGATTTCATTCTATTTGAAACAAAAAAGTTAAAATTACCATTAAAAAATATGAAAATAGCGAGTTATAAAAAATAAATTAAAATAACTTCCTGAGAAGTTAAAATAAAGAACATCTTTGGGAGGTAATTTTTGGAAGTGCTTTTAATGTTGTGGCTTTGGAAGTATTTCAAAATGTTTTTGCTGATGTAATGTATGTTATAAGTACCCAGCAAAAAAGAGCTTCAAAATATTTTGAAGTACTTTTCCGAGCTTATGATTGAGCTGATGAGCCTCTGTGTGCAAGAAAGGCATGTTAACTATTGTACGAAGGTAGCTCCCGATATTGGGATGATCATTTCTGCAAGAGTTTCTAATGGTTCAAACCAATGATCTTAGACACGGACAAGATTTTTAATGACAATCCCATTAATGCATCAAAATTATCCAAAATCCAAAGGAAAACTTAACCATACTCCAAAACCCACCATCTAAAATTATAAATATTCATAAATATTTTTCCCATGATCATCTTTCATAAATTGTGGTGCGTTTTGGTTTTTTAGGTTCTCTTTTTGATCTTAATGGTGGTGGTGGTGGTGGCGATGTGTTCGGCCATTTAATCAGCATAACAAAAGAAATTAAGAAATAAAATAATGATCATGATTATCAATATGGATGGATGATGACGATGGTCATCATTATCAACAGCAGCTGGATCACAGAGAGAACTTCAAAACTACGACGATCATAGTAAAGCGCTAACACATTCATGCAACAAAGTCAAAGATGAAACGATTTTATATTTCTTTAGCGACTCGTTGCTTCCCCATATTGCACTGAAAAAAAAAAAATATATATTTACAAGAAAGATTATGGATAAGGATAAATTTCTTCGATATATAGATAAAGGCCACAATCTTTGAACCTAAGTAAATTTGGCTCTATATAATCCAAATTAGGATACAAGATCTCCTTTATCGAATTTTCTTTCTCCTTTTGTGATATATTAGCAAAGATTTTCACGTACAAATGCCTTACAGGCCTGATTCTGATAAACCACAAATTTGCTGAAGTTACAATTATTATGTTATACCGTTGATGTCCATAAACCTGTATGTCTGAAAGTCCAAATTTTCCATAGAAATACAATTTTGAGAAAATTTATAAATAAAAATTTGACAAAATTTTCTATAGAAATACAAATTTGAGAAAATTTTGTATAGAAACAAAATTTTGACAAATTTTTATAGAAATAAAATCTTCACAAATTGTTCTATAGAAATACAATTTTGAGAAAATTTTCTATAGAAATAAAATTTTGAGAAAATTTTCTATAGAAAAAAAATTTTGACAAAATTTTGTATAGAAATAAAATTTTGACAAAATTTTGAGAAAATTTTCTATAGAAATAAAATTTTGGGAAATTTTGAAATACAATTTTGAGAAAATTTTCTATAGAAATAAAATTTTGAGAAAATGTTCTATAGAAATAAAAATTTTGAGAACATTTTTCATAGAAATAAATTTTGAGATAATTTTCAATAGAAACAATATTTTGAGAAATTTTTCCATAGAAATGAAATTTTGACAAATTTGTATAGAAATACAATTTTCACAAAATGTTCTATAGAAATACAATTTTCAGAAAATTTTCCATAGAAATAAAATTTTGAGAAAATTTTCTGTAGAAATAAAATTTTCTATAGAAATAAAAATTTGACACAATTTTCTATATAAATAAAATTTTGAGAAAATTTTCCATAGAAATAAAATTTTGAGAAAATTTTCTATAGAAATAAAATTTGACAAAATTTTGTATAGAAATAAAATTTTGAAAAAATTTTGAGAAAATTTTCTATAGAAATAAAATTTTCAGAAAATTTTCCATAGAAATACAATTTTGAGAAAATTTTCTATAGAAATAAAATTTTGAGAAAATGTTCTATAGAAATAAAAATTTTGAGAACATTTTTCATAGAAATAAATTTTGAGATAATTTTCAATAGAAATAATATTTTGAGAAATTTTTCTATAGAAATGAAATTTTGACAAATTTGTATAGAAATAAAATTTTCACAAAATTTTCTATAGAAATACAAATTTGACACAATTTTCTATGGAAATAAAATTTTGAGAAAATTTTCCATAGAAATAAAATTTTGAGAAAATTTTCTATAGAAATAAAATTTTGACAAAATTTTGTATAGAAATAAAATTTTGAAAAAATTTCTATAGAAAAAAAATTTTGAGAAAATTTTCTATAGAAATAAAATTTTGAGAAAATTTTCCATACAAATACAATTTTGAGAAAATTTTCTACAGAAATAAAATTTTGAGAAAATGTTGTATAGAAATACAAATTTTGAGAACATTTTTCATAGAAATAAATTTTGAGATAACTTTCAATAGAAATAAAATTTTGAGAAATTTTTCTATAGAATGAAATTTTGAGAAAATTTTCTATAGAAATAAAAATTTTGAGAAAATTTTCCATAGAAATAAAATTTTGAGAAAATTTTCAATAGATATCAAATTTTGAGAAAATTTTCGATAGAAATAAAAATTTTGAGAAAATTTTCCATAGAAATAAATTTTGAGAAAATTTTCAATAGATATAAAATTTTCACAAAATTTTCTATAGAAATAAAATTTTGAGAAAATTTTCAATAGAAATAAAATTTTGAGAAAATTTTCCATAGGAATAAAATTTTGAGAAACTTTTCTATAAAAATAAAACTTTGTCAAAATTTTCTATAAAAATAAAAATTTTGAGAAAATTTTCTATAGAAATAAATGTTGAGAAAATTTTCAATAGATATAAAATTTTGAGAAAATTTTCAATAGATATAAAATTTTCTATAGAAATAAAATTTTTCAATATAAATAAGATTTTGAGAAAATGTTCAATAGAAATAAAATTTTGAGAAAATTTTCTATAGAAATAAAAATTTTGAGATAATTTTCAATAGAAATAAAATTTTCTATTGAAATAAACATTTTGAGAACATTTTCCATAGAAATAAAATTTTGAGAAAATTTTCTATAAAAATAAAAATTTGCGATAATTTTCTATAAAAATAAAAATTTGGGGAAAATTTTCTATTGAAATAAATTTTGAGAAAATTTTGAATAGATAAAAAATTTTCACAAAAATTTCTATAGAAAAAAAATTTTGAGAATATTTTCCATAGAAATAAAATTTTGAGAAAATTTTCTATAGAAATAAAATTTTGAGAAAATTTTCTATTAAAATAAAAATTTGAGAAAATTTTCTATAAAAATAAAAATTTTGAGAAAATTTTCAATAGATATAAAATTTTCACAAAATTTTCTATAGAAATAAAAATTTTCAATAGAAATAAAATTTTGAGAAAATTTTCAATAGAAATAAAATTTTGAGAAAATTTTCCATAGAAATAAAATTTTGAGAAACTTTTCTATAAAAATAAAAATTTGACAAAATTTTCTATAAAAATAAAAATTTTGAGAAAATTTTCTATCCAATAGAAAATAATTAATCAAGCTTTAGATCGTATATTTTCTATTGGATAAAAGAAAGATCGAATAAAATCAAAATTTCTAATAAAAATTTTCTATAGAAATAAATTTTGAGAAAATTTTCAATAGATATAAAATTTTCTATAGAAATAAAATTTTTCAATATAAATAAGATTTTGAGAAAATTTTCAATAGAAATAAAATTTTGAGAAAATTTTCTATAGAAATAAAAATTTTGAGATAATTTTCAATAGAAATACAATTTTGGGAAAATTTTCTATAGAAATAAAATTTTGAGAAAATATTCGATAGAAAAAAATTTCTATAAAAATTTGAGAAAATTTTCTATAGAAATAAAAATTTGGTAAAATTTTCAATAGAAATAAAATTTTGAGAAAATTTTCAATAGATATAAAATTTTCACAAATAAAACTTTGAGAAAATTTTCGATATAAAATTTTCACAAAATTTTCTATAGAAATAAAATTTTGAAAAATTTTTTATAGATAAAAAAGATATAATATTTTGAATAGAAATTTTAGTGCAAGTTAAAATCGTTAATAATATCGTAATATATGATAAAATAAAATAATAAAACATTTCATTCGAAGAAACAAGAGTTTTTACACTGACCACAAGAATTTGATCCAAAACTTCAAAATAAGAGTTTTTAAATTTGGTAGAATTTTGGGAAAATTTTCTTAAAATTTTGGTAGATTATTTTTGACACGATTAGCAACCTTGGTTAGTATGCCTCCCTACACACAAAAAAATAACTGCAAATAAATATTAACAACTTTATTTGTATGTAGAATCTGCGTATGCTCAACAAATTTGTCTATTGAACATGAGGCATTTGTTGTTGAAATGTGTTTGTAGATGCTTCACAGAGGAAATAATAGAAATATTCTGAATTTTCAACAAATTGCTTTGTTGCGAAAATAGTTGACTGCTATCGATATGAAAACAAAAATACAAGACTGGTTACGCACACATCGCTGAGAATATGTACGAAAGCTATATTTATATATTTTATATATTATTTGTATATTTTTCAATATGGTAGTTTCTTAAATGTGTTTTTGTATGAGATAAATAATAAAACCATATTAATATCGGGATTAGAGTTATTACAATTCTAATTAACTAGAATATATAGCACTGGGAAAAAAGTTGTCAAAATGCTTGCTAGACCCGGGACTACTCAAATTTAAAATTGTCAAACATTTACAAAACTGAGTATAGGATTTTCGACACAAAAATGTTACATGTTCCCCGTCCAAAAATAACATTTTGGTCATATTCCTTCTCTGTGTGTACTTAACAAAATATCTCCAAAATTGTTCCGGCAATTTTGCAATTTTCGTGCAATTCATAGCAAAATTCTGTCAATTTTAATTTCAATTTAATTTTTTATCAATACACCAATAAATTTGTTACAGGTCATTGATAAACTCCAACAAACCACAATCAAATTTTTTCGTTCAAATTCAAAAATATTTGTTGAGGATTAAACGTAACGTTCAACAACAAATATTTTGTACTGTTGGATGCTCAACAAATTACTTACAAATTATGTTATTGAGAACACAAATTATTTGTTGCCTTCTGATGGTGACGATTGCTAACAACTTTTTTGTAATAATGGTTATTAAAAGTACAAATTAGTTTGTTGCAGGAAAATTAACAAATTTTGTTATTGGTTTTCCAACAAAAGTTATTGGTTCTCAAACTTATTTTTATCTGTGTATGATGTTTCCCCCATTTGTTTCAGGCTTTCTAAGAAGCCGAATTATGTCAGTCCTGACTTGTTGAAAAAAAGTGCCAGTGGAGCCATACGATATTTTTTGAGTGTAATAAAAAACACGCCACTGTGTATATGTGTTTCTATTCTCTTTTTATTTAAAGGGGGTTTCGATAATAAAAAAACCGCCGTGTCATTTACTAATTTTGTGATTAACACAATGAGTAGACCAACAGAGCACATTTCCATACACAGATGGAACGCATGCGGTGCGTTGAAATACACATTAAAAGGCCTAGAGAAGAGCGGGAAAAAACAACGTTAGTTAGAAAAAAAAAATATTAATAAAAGCCCACCAAAGCGATTTTGTGCTTTAGTTTGGAAGCCACTGACTCGCCCTGAAAACAGAGTCTAAACGACTACCGCGATCAGTAAAGACAAAAGGCTATCCAGCCGTGATAAACTCCTCAACGATCTAGCTAAATTGGAAAGAAGCTAACAATTCTTCAAGCGCCGTTCTCAGCAGGAGTTTATTGTCGTTTCTTTTGATAACTCCTCCATCAGCATCATCACCATCAGCAGTTGAGTTAATCACAAACCGAAGCAGATATCTAAGCGGTATTAATTATTTTTATATATAGTTCGTTTGTTGTTGTTGTTGATTTTTTTTAAAGAAAATTAATATTAAAATATTTGTAATTATTGCGGCTTTTCGGATCACCTTTTGAAAAAGAGGGAAAAATGTATTCATACCTCCACCTAATGGTTGCGATCAAAAAGAACTCCACAGTTGGAATCCATTACAATTTTCACTTCGTCACCTTGCCATTCATGTTAGACATTGACCAGACACTCACAAGTGATTATTGTGTCTTTTTGAGTCCACAATTAAGGTTAGCTCTTTACTTGGCCATCCAGAATGGTCTGTCTTAGTTCATAGTCAAAATTACCATTTTGCCACTGACTTACTGTTGACCATAATTACTGAACATGAATTGGCACAATTTGATGCCAGTGATAATTTCAAAGTTAATTGAAAAAATGTTCGGTGTCTATCCTGCATAGCGGTTATCTGTAAACGTAAGTTAATGGGAAGCCTTTTAGGGGGTTTCATTTTTATATTTTTTTGTTCTGTAATGCATAATTATTTTTACTATTATTATATTTTATGTTTTTGTATATTTTTACTAACGCACTTTGCAAGAAAAAAGTGTGTAATTAAATAAAAGTAGGTAAAATGAAAATAACAAAGTGTCAGGGAAATTTATAAACACAAGCAAAATGCACACTGAGAGAAGAATTTTTTTGTTTTGAGTAGCGAAATATGAAATTTTATTACAAATACTTTCATTAAGACAATTAATATTTTCTTCAATAGTCCAAAACATTTCTCTGAAGAAAATTTCTTACACCAGCAGAGTTCAAAGAAGTTCGGTAGGATCAGAGTGACCAAGCATAAGGAGTATAGTGTGGGTGAAAAACTGGATCGTTTCCTCTGGCATTGCCCTGGCTTCACGAGTTGCAGATATCGTTATTTAAGAGGAGACATGATATCAATTAGGTCTACTTTGATATCAGAGATTGCTGGAATTTATGTAATGCATGTACTCAAAAAGCAGCGAACCCAACAGTAAGGAAAATTTTGGTTAATTTTAGAAAATTTTGATTAATTTTAGAAAATTTTATCTAAACTGTATTACAAACACAGATGTCGAGCCAATTTCAGCCTGATGTATCACACACAAAGAAAATTTCATTAAAAGTCAGCCAACGAAAAAATTTCATTGATATAACGAAACATTTTCATTAATACAATGAAAATATTCGTTAATAGTACGAAACGTTACGTTGATTGACAGAAAATTAGTTATATTAACAAAAAAAAATTCGTTGTATTAACGAATTTGTTTCATTGGCTGACTTTTAACGACACATTTTGTTAATATAACTAAAGTTTTTCTATTAGTGCAGGCTCGATTAGACTATTCAGTTCATTGTGACATTGTTATTTTTTTCACTTATTAAAGAAAATTTCAAAGTTTGAAGGAAACAAATGGAGTTCAAAATTGCAAAAATGTCGTTAGTATCATATGAAGTTCATGATAGGCACATTATTGATACAATTTACAAATTTTAAGAAATTCTGAGCTATTTTGTGGGAGACATGAATTTATTAAATATTTATGCTTCATTTGTGTATAATTTATCCCCCTTGTTTCACACAAAATAATATTATAATTTTTGAGCTAACAATAAAGTGTTGTTACAAAAAATTTTGAAGTTCAACTAAATGTTTGTTGATATAACAAAATGTTTGTTGATATAACAAAATTAGCTGCTAAAGTGACTAAAATCGTAATTGTATTTACAAAATACGTTGTTAGCTCAAATTTAAACATAATTTTAATTGTATTGACAATCAAATTAATTGATATTTTTTTGTGTGTTATTTATATGAGTGTAAAATGAGGGCTTAGGTTTGTAGAGTCGACATAAGGTGGAATTGGGCAGCACGGATTTAGTTAGAAACCAGCACAAAAATAAATAAACAAAAGTTAGCCCATCATAAAATTCAAGTTGAAGAAAAATGATTGAACATACTATTAATATTTTATTAGGGATTACGAAAATTTAATATTTCGAAGAAAAACTGGGAGTTCAAATTTGTTCAAATAAATACAAAGTTTGGGTAAAAATTTACTCACATCATTCATTAACTATTTTGTGATTTCTGTATGTAGTTGGATTTTTACCTTCATCTCTTTATGTAATGGAAATTTGTTTCAAGGGAGCGATGTTTTGGGATATCAGTCAATATGAAGTCACACTGAAAAAAAAAAAACAAATATTATTAGATCAACTTAAATTCAAGGTGCGTTAAAATATCAAAATTGTAAGAAGTTTTGAATAATTTAATGGGAAATAGAAAATTTATTAAATATTTATACTTCATTTCCCAGCAAAAAAGCGTCGCCAAAAAAGTAATGAAAATGTTCTTTTTGGATACGGAAGTGGTGCAAAATTGACGCAGAAGCGATGAATTTAACATGGGCTTGTCATAGAATGGAAGTCCTCCGTTTCAACAACCGTTTGCATCACTTCTTTACGTGTGATCCGAATTCAATGTTTTGGATTTAAATTAAAAAATTCTGTGATATTTTGTCAAATAAATAATTTTTATAATTTTTTTTATAATTTGTAATGGAATCTAACGCTTGTCGGAAATGTTTGACCTCAAATATTTTTACCATTTTATGAATTCTTACTCTGTTTTAACCTATTTGAAACAAAAAAAGTTAAAATTACCCATTAAAAGTATGAAAAAACCAAGTTATAAAAAAAATTGAATTAAAAGAACTTCCTGGGTAGTTAAAATAAAGAACATCATTGGGAGTGCATCTTCTGGAAGCGCTTTTAAAGTTGTTCCTTTGGAAGAACTTCTAAATTTTTTTGCTGGGTTGTGAATAATTTAGTTACCCATACTGATAGAAAAAGTGTTATTTTATTAATGTAATGTGACATTAAAAGTGAGCCAATGAAATGAATTCGTTAAAACAACCAAATTTTTCGTTGATTAACAGAATGTTAATCAACGTAACGTTTCGTGCTATTAACGAATATTTTTATTGTTTTAATGAAAATGTTTCGTTATATCAATTTTCGTTGGCTCAATTTTAATGAAATTTTCTTTGTGTACAGCAAAAAAAGAGTCGCGTCGTAGTGAAAATATTCATTTTGGATCCCGAAGTGGTGCACAATTGGCGCAGAAGGGATGAATTTAACTTTGGCTTGTCATAGATGGATATCCACAATTTAAATAGCTTTTGCACTGAATTTGCATCACTTCCGAATGCATTGGATCCGAATTCATTGGTTTGGATATGAATTGAAAAATGTTGTGATATTTGTCAAATAAATAATTCTAACGCCTGTCCGAAACGTTTGTCTTCAAATATTTATAATAACTTTAACCCTAAACAGCTTATCTCAGTGTTACCGTTGGAAATTTTGAAAAAGTCGCAAAAAAGTCGCATACTCAAAAAAAGGTCGCACAAAACAGTAGCATAATGATAAAAAGTCGCATACATTTGTGAAGTATTTTTATTACAAAAAATCTTCTATAAATCAACACAAAAACAATAAAGGAACACTCCCTTTAACATAAAGAGATATTTTAGCAACTTATTGTATCATAAAATCCAGTAAAACGTAAACTTGCAATAAATAACAAATGGATTTTTTTCTCCTTCCTAAAATTAGCAGAAATATACGAGAACGTCATCAAGTGCCAATTTACTATCAGCCAATTAAAAGCATTTAAATCAATTAAAAAAAAACAAAAATATTATTTTTTTTGTAATACACTCCTAATTGACTCTGTGAAATATATTGCACGTATTATTTGTTTATGGCTAACTCTTGCAAGAGTTTAATGGGGAAAAAAAATTCCTAGCAAAAACTTGCAACTTATCTATTCCTCAAATTTCAAATTTGATCTCACTCTGGCTCTCTTTTGCTGGCTTTTTGGAGTAAACGAAAGACTCCAGTAAAAATTTGTGATAATTATCAAATATTAGTGGGTACTCGAACGGAGCTAGTGGTTGAAATGATATGCAACAAAACAACGACTTAACAAACCAGAACACTTTATAGGGTAGGTATCGTAGGTTAGGTGTCCATTGTGATACTATAGGTGATTTACTTCTCTCTTAGTTATGAGTGCTTCTATGTTTAGCTCAATGAAAACTTGTCATTGAAAAGTGAACTCTTTTTTATAGCCGAGTGCTGGCGTCTCACATTGTGGTGGAGGAGCTTTGAAACATTCAGCATCCACCGTAGAAACACATTTTGCTCTGTGGTCGAAACTGGGTTTGAATCCATGACCCTTTGTATACAAGGCGGGCCATTGCGGTGGCTTCGCGTAAGGCGCACGGCGATGAATTCTCACTTATAAAAATTGCTTAAAATTTAAGCACTCCCCTTTTGTGCCACGCATGCGACTAAAGTCGCACATTTTACATATTTAAAAAAAGTCGCACAAAAAGTCGCATGACGTCAAAAAGGTTGCAAAATGCGACTAAAGTCGCACAACGGTAACACTGGCTTATCTACGTCTGAGAGACGTATGCGTTTTTTAGTTTTTCGCTCTCCCTCATGAAAATGGGTACCGAAAATGTGATTTTTTTTGTTACATAATAAATAAAATTTTGGCCGAAAATGTCTTTAATTGATAAGGATTTGTATATAAAGGGTGATACGGTCAAAATTTGGTCAATATAAACTTGACGTATTTCTTTCAATTTTGCATTTAAAAAACCTGAACACCCCTCATTTTGAAGGTGTGTGTGTGTGTAGAATGTTGCTCCTATTTTGATTTTGAAATTCACTCTTCAGTTGTCAAAATGCCGTCCAAGCAAGAAGAGCAGCGTATCAAAATTTTGCTCGCACATCGCGAAAATCCGAGCTACTCGCACGCAAAGCTGGCAAAATCGCTAAAAGTTGCCAAATCAACCGTTACAAATGTAATTAAAGTGTTTGGGGAACTTTTGTCGACAGCCAGGAAGTCTGGATCGGGGGGAAATCGAAAACCGGAAGCCGCTGAGACGACAAAGAGAGTTACCGGTAGTTTCAAGCGAAACCCTTACCTCTCTCTCCGAGATGCCGCAAATAAGCTCGGTGTATCGTCTACAACCGTGCATCGAGCCAAAAAGCGAGCCGGACTATCGACTTACAAGAAGGTAGTGACTCCAAATCGCGATGATAAACAAAATACGACGGCCAAAGCGCGATCCCGGAGGCTGTACACGACGATGCTGACGAAGTTTGACTGCGTGGTAATGGAGGACGAAACCTACGTCAAAGCCGACTACACTACAAGCAGCTTCCGGGACAGGAGTTTTATACGGCAAAAGGAAGGGGAAAGGTAGCAGATATTTTCAAGCACATAAAACTGTCAAAGTTTGCAAAGAAATATCTGGTTTGGCAAGCCATCTGTACCTGTGGCTTGAAAAGCAGCATTTTCATAGCTTCCGGTACTGTCAACCAAGAAATTTACGTGAAAGAGTGTTTGAATAAAAGTCTGCAACCTTTCCTGAAGAAACACGGTTGTTCCGTACTGTTTTGGCCGGATTTGGCATCTAGCCATTACGGTAAAAAGGCCATGGAGTGGTACACCGCCAACAACGTGCAGGTGGTTCCCAAGGAAAAAAACTGCTAAGGACGAGCAGCATTTCAAGGCAAGCTGGCTTTCTGCGGCGAAGAAGGTGGACAAGGTGGCTGTACAAAATCTGATGGCAGGTGTCAAGCGTGAGGCCCGGTAATTCGGATTTGGAAAAGCGAAAGCCTAACTTAATATTTTTCCTGAATTTTATACTAATTGAACTTGAAAAAGAAATTTAATTTGATTTTTTAAATAAACGATTTCACCGATTTACACGCGTTTTTCCTTGACCAAATTTTGACCGTATCACCTTTTAATGTAAAAAAAAAAATACTAAAGTCAAGCAATCTTTCTCATATTTGAAATTTTTTATTCAAAATATAATAGTTTCCAAGAATTAAAAAAATAATAATAATTTGTTTTAGTGTCCTGTAGAATTCAGTTTTGTTTAAGTCGACGAATTTTCGCAATATATTGTAAATGTACACACATGTCTAAAAATATCACATTAGTAAAAACCATTCTTAAAATGTCCTCCTAAATAGAATGAATGCATGGTTACTGTAGAGTCACATATAGTCGTCTGCTTTTGCCTCTTACCTCTTGCAATTCAAGTACCTATACTTACGAACTTCAAATGAGGCGTTTTCTTCATGTAAATTACACATGTTGTTTATAGGTAGAGATTCTATAAAAAAACAACGCAATTTATGATAACCGAATATGGATCGACTTCACAAGTTGTACCACACACTTGCTATGAAGCCATGACCTACAAATGTATTGCAGCCAATTACTTACTAAAGAAAAAAAGCCTAAAAAGCTTTCGATGATCATGCTTACACGTATTTGACAACATGATATTTCTCATACAGAATGCATTACAATAAAAATGTAAATACCAGTATAGAACACAAAACAAATTTTATTTATTTATTTTTAATTAATTCATAAAACCAAATGTGGTGGTGATGGTAATTGCATTGAGTACTCATATGGAGATATGATAAAAAATAATTTAATTAACATACAACAAGTCGCAAATTATACCAGCACAAAATAAAGTCTGTTAGTTATGAAAGTCATAGTACGTTGTAAACAATTGTTGGTTGGTAATGGTAACCACGAAGTTAAGGGGAAAACAAAAGTTAGAGGTTCATATAAGATTTAAAGAATGATAATGTAAACAAAAGCATCCACTCTAATATAAACTGATCCTTAAAATCATGAAACTTCAAACTTTTTTAAATATACTTTAAAATATGTTTTTTTTTAATTATTTCAAAGAACGACATGGCAACTCTGTTTATTACAAGAATAAGGTATGCGTTGTATCAGCGACATACATTTCCCACCTATATCCAAATACGTCAAACAATGCAAACAAGAGCGCATTGACTTGAATGTCGTCGTCAGTTGTCACCTTGTATTATTTAATGTCAAAGCAAATTATTTTGAATACTTAGTCACCCACATCGATGTTAGCAATGAGAACAGACAACAAAAGACCTTAATTTATAGTTCTGCCCTGGTAAGAAAATATTGGAAGGAGAACAAGAGAAAGGGCCCAGCAAAAAAAGAAACCATGTTCAAAGAAATTCCACGTAATTAGGCTCATTACCCCGACTTCCTAACGCAACGTTGGTGTGTTGCTCAGTGATAAGTTCGAACATGAGCTAAAGAAATTTGAACCTTATGTTCTCCATTAAAAATGAAATTTTAAGCTATTTAGTGTCGAAATCACAGTGGTTCTAAACGGAAAAGTTTCACAGATTTTTTTTCTGATTCAATTACGAAATTAACTAATCCACTTAAATTTTTAATATGGCTTTAGTTACGTAAAAGAATTAGGAATGAAGTGGAAATAGAAAATATACTTTATTAGGAAATTAATTGATTTCTTGAATAAAGTTTTTAATGTAGTAAAAATATTTACTTGGGCCTTGTCTCAAAATTTAATTTTATGATGCTACTTATTTGATGCATATAGAAACAAATTTTTTACCAAAATTATATTTTTAATTATAAATATGTATTTATGCCAATTGACAGTTTAATTAAAAACTTGAAAATAAGTCAATCGTTCTCATTACCGAATTTGTTTTTATACCCTCCACCATAGGATGGGGGGTATATTAACTTTGTCATTCCGTTTGTAACACATCGAAATATTGCTCTAAGACCCCATAAAGTATATATATTCTGGGTCGTGGTGAAATTCTGAGTCGATCTAAGCATGTCTGTCCGTAAGTCCGTCTGTTGAAATCACGCTAACTTCCGAACGAAACAAGCTATCGACTTGAAACTTGGCACAAGTAGTTGTTATTGATGTAGGTCGGATGGTATTGAAAATAGGCCATATCGGTCCACTTTTACGTATAGCTCCCATATAAACGGACCCCCAAATTTGGCTTGCAGACCCTCTATGGTCTCTAACAACCATACAGAAATTGGTCCATATCGGTCCATAATTACATATAGCCCCCATATAAACCGATCCCCCGATTTGGCTTGCGGAGCCTCTAAGAGAACAAAATTTCAACCGATCCGGCTGAAATTTGGTGCATGGTGTTAGTATATGGTCTCTAACTACCATACCAAAATTGGTCCACATCGGTCCATAATTATATATAGCCCCCATATAAGCCGATCCCCCGATTTGGCTTGCGGAGCCTCTAAGAGAAGCAAATTTCATCCGATCCTGCTTTAATTTGGTACATGGTGTTGGTATATGTTCTTTAATGACCATGCAAAAATTGGTCCACATCGGTCCATAAATATATAGCCCCCATATAAACCGATCCCCAGATTTGACCGCCGGAGACTCTTAGAGGAGCAAAAGTCATCCGATCCGATTGAAATTGGGTACGTGGTGTTAGTATATTGTCTCTAACAACCATGCCAAAATTGGTCCATATCGGTCCATAATTATATATAGCCCCCATATAAGCCGATCCCCAGATTTGACCTCCGGAGCCTCTTAGAGGAGCAAAATTCATCCGCTCCGGTTGAAATTTGGTACGTGGTGTTAGTATATGGTCTCTAACAACCATGCAAGAATTAGTCCATATCGGTCCATAATTATATATAGCCGATCCCCAATCACACAAAAATTGGTCCATATCGGTTCATAATCATGGTTGCCACTCGAGCCAAAAATAATCTACCAACATTTTATTTTTATAGAAAACATTGTCAAAATGTAATTGCTATAGAAAATTTGGTCAAAATTTTATTTCTATAGAATATTTTGTCATAATTTTATTTCTATAGAAAATTTTGTCAAAATGTTATTTCTATAGAAAATTTTGTCAAAATTTTATTTCTATAAAAAATTTTTTCCAAATTTTTTTTCTATAGAATTTTCTTTCCAAATTTTACTTCTATAGAAAATGTTGTCAAATGTTGTTGTTTATTTCTATAGAAACTTTACACTTAATTATATGCGTATTTAATCGGCCTTTTTAGTTTAATATATACCACGTATGGACTATGTGGTATATATACGGTGTTAGGAAGTTTTAAGATACCTTGCCATCGGCAAGTGTTAACGCATCCCGAGTAATTCGATTGTGGATGACAGTCTTCAGTAGAAGTTTCTACGCAATCCATGGTGGTGGGTACATAAGCTTCGGCCGAACTTATACTTGTTTAATTTGATTTATATGTTAATTAATCTGTTAATTTTTAATTTATTAGATTTCTATCAGATTTATTAGATTTCTATCAGATTTTATTGGAAATATTTTTTCTGTGTTAGGGAAAAAAATATACTATGCTAGATTTCAGCAGCACATATAAAAATAAATAAAGGACTAACTGACGAAAAGCTTATGTTCAATATTCAACTAAAAAAATATTTTTTTATTTGTCTTGGAACCAATAACAAAATCCTTACGGGAAAGTGTATTTCTAAAGCCTTTATTATAAACCTGACAGGGGAAATGGTTCTTATGATTTAGAAAGTTTTTTCTTATTTATAATAAAATTTTAAATAATTTTTTTATATTAAATTTTGAAGCAAATATGTACCACATATATCGAACATTTTATACCATTTTTCTTCTGGAGAATGAGTATAAAAATTTTTGTGGAATCTTGGCGAAAAACAGCGAGAAGTAATTGTCAAAGGCATCTCTTGTAATCAAATGATAGTCTGATCGTGCAACATCATGGCTAAATGGTGGATGAACGTTTTTTCAGTTTTTACCGAGTTATCAAAGATTTGCGTGTTTTCCCATAGTCCTGGTGGAAGGTTAGGTTAGGTTAGGTTAGGTGGCAGCCCGGGCTCACTTAGACTATTCAGTCCATTGTGATACCACATTGGTGAACTTCTCTCTTATCACTGAGTGCTGCCCGATTCCATGTTAAGCTCAATGACAAGGGACATCCTTTTTATAGCCGAGTCCGAACGGCGTTCCACATTGCAGTGAGACCACTTAGAGAAGTTTTGAGACCCTCAGAAATGTAATCAGCATTACTGAGGTGGGATAATCCACCGCTGAAAAACTTTTTGGTGTTCGGTCGAAGCAGGAATCGAACCCACGACCTTGTGTATGCAAGGCGGGCATGCTAACCATTGCACCACGGTGGCTCCCTAAACAAGTATATACGGCCGTAAGTTCGGCCAGGCCGAATCTTATGTACCCTCTAACATGGATTGCATAGAAACTTGTACTAAAGACTGTCATTCACAATCGAATTACTTGGGTTGCGGTAACACTTGCCGATGACAAGGTATCTTTAAAACTTCTTAACACCGTCTTCTCAGTTATAAGTTACTCCATACGAGGTATATATTAAACACAAAAAAGGCCGATTAAATACCTATATAGTTCAGTTTGACAAAATTAAAGTACATTTTTGACAAAATTTTCTATAAAAATAAAATTTTGACAAAATTTCTATAGAAAATAAAATCTTGACAAAATTTTTATAGTCATAAAATTTTGACAAAATTTTCGACAGAAATAAAATCTTGACAAAATTTTTTACAGAAATAATTTTTTTTGATTTCAGCTTAAAACCATGCATTGACTAAACTACAATTGTAGCTTAACCAACAGAGGAAAAGAATGTTTGTCAAATTTTATTTGGGCAAAGCCCTATAGCCTGCAAGGATGGTTGGATGGACGCACGTTTCGGAATTACCACATTCCTCATCAGCATCCTCTACTTGCAGCAAAACTATCAACCAATTATCAGAATAAATTCAGGCAGTTCATTAAACCCAACAATGAACCACACTTGAACCTTCCGAAAAAAAGGCTTTACATGATAGCCGGCTTATGAAGAATAAATTCGTACAATCATATCTCTTTTCCGTTGCCACCGTCAAATTTTGACAAAATTTTCGATAGAAATAAAATCTTGACAAAATTTTATATAGTAATAAAATGTTGACAAAATTTTCAATAGTACTAAAATTTTGACAAAATTTTCTATAGTAATAAAATTTTGAGAAAATTTTCTATATAAATAAAAATTTTGTTAGATTTTTTTTGGGGATGGACTATGTATAGCTATAGACCGATATGGACCAATTTTGGCATGGTTGTTAGCGGCCATATACCGGCGCAATGTACCAAAGTTCACCACGTACCAAATTTCAAACGGATCGGATGAGCTTCGGAGGTCAAATCTGGGGATCGGTTTTAATTGGGGTTATGTATAATTAAGGCCGGTATTGACCAATTTTTTCATGGTTGTTAGAGACCATATACTAACACCACGTATCAAATTTCAACCGAATCGGATGAATTTTGCTCATCCATGAGCCTCCGGATGTCAAATCTGGGTACCGGTTTATATGGGGACTATATATAATTATGGACCGATGTGGACCAATTTTTGCGTAGTTGTTAGAGATCATATACAAACACAATGTACCAAATTTCAGCTGGATCGGATGAAATTTGCTTATCTTAGAGGCTCTGCAAGCCAAATCTGGGGATCGGTTTATATGGGCGCTATATATAATTTTGGACCGATGTGGACCAATTTTTGCGTAGTTGTTAGAGACCATATACAAACACAATGTACCAAATTTCAGCTGGATCGGATGAAATTTGCCTCTCTTAGGGGCTCCGCAAACCAAATCTGGGGATCGGTTTATATGCACAGAAAAAAATATCACCAAAATATTTCCAATTAAAAAGTTAATTGAAGTTGAAATTTTTTTCAATTAATAAATTAATTGGTACAATTAACTTTTTAATCAAGATAGAAACATTAAGTTAATTAAGTCAATGATTGAACATTTTAAAATTTTTAATTAAAAAGTTAATTGATACAATTAACTTTTAATCAAATTCGGAAGACTAAGTCAGTTTATGATGAAGATGAACATTTTTTTTAAATTTTTAGGTAAAAATTTTTTTCAAACATACAATTGTTAATCCAAATAAAAATTCTAAGCCAATTCAGAATGTAATTGAAAATAGTTACATTTTTATTTAATAAATTAATTGAGTTTTGCAATCAACATCAATTAAATTTTTAATTGAATCAATTAAAAAATTAATTGAAATTTGGCAATGAAATCAATTAATTTTTTAATCAAGAATTTTTTCTATGCCCAATTAAAACTGTGATTGATACTATCATTTTCGTGATTGAAGACATTTCAATTAAAAAATTAATTGGATCAATTAATTTCGTGATTGAATCAGAAAAAAATTTTTTTGTGTGTGGGGGCTATATATAATTATGAACCGATATGGACCAATTTTTGCACGGTTGTTAGAGACCATATACTAACACCATGTACCAAATTTCAACCGGATCGGATGAATTTTGCTCCTCCAAGAGGCTCCGCAAGCAAAATCTGAGCATCGGTTTATATGGGGGGATATACGTAAACGTGGTGCGATATGGCCCATATGCAATACCATCCGAACTACATCAATAACAACTACATGTGCCAAGTTTCAAGTCGATAGCTTGCTTCGTTCGGAAGTTAGCGTGATTTCAACAGACGGACATGGACGGACATGCTTAGATCGACTCACAATTTCACCACGACTCAGAATATATATACTTTATGGGGTCTTAGAGCAATATTTCGATGTGTTACAAACGGAATGACAAATATACCCCCCATGCAATGGTGGAGGGTATAAAAAACAATTTGATTTAATAGAAATTAGAGAATAGAGATATTTTTACATTGTCCGTTTTTTACCTCTGGTAAATATCATTTAACTCCCAATTTGCAATTTTTCGAATTTTTTGTCTAAATTTGATTTTTCAATTTGACTGCAGATTACACCGAAATATGTTTTTCCGAAAAATTTTTCCGGAAAAACATATTTTTAGAAATAGCGTTATGATGTTACTAAATGCATCAAACTTGATTCGGTCAAAATTTTAAGGCGTAAGTATTTTTTTCTGCTTGCATCTTAAAAGATACAGTGCGCATTAAAGGGTTAAATTTCTCTCTGCTTCTTAGCAGACACTGTGCCTGCAATCTCCGTTAAGGTTTTCTTTTCACTCGATTGTTTCTATGGCAACTCCAAGGGAAGCAATTGCTACCTTCCGCCTGCATTAGATGTTACCGTTGTGGCAGCAACCTTCCATAACCTTTAGAGTATTAAGTTTTTGTGTTTTTCCACAAAATAATTAATTAACAAAGCGTTGTGCGGCCGGCATGCACACAGAGCAAAATACTTAATTTGCTTAATAACTTTGCTTGCTTTAATAGCTGTAATCATGAGCTATGGTAATTTTTGTATTTGCCGTATTTGTTGAGTTCTATTCAAATGCAAAACAATTTGTCTTCATTAATTGGCCCACAATGCTGCCATACCACAGTAAACGGCAAACGGCAGAAAGGTGTCATTTTATGTTATAAATTGAACTTCGACTAAAGCGTTAGAAATCCCAAGAGATTTATTACCGCAGCAATATCGACGATTTTAAAATTGATTTAATAATCGTGAGAAAGTTTTGCAAAGTTTGTTGAAGAAATTTTAGCATTTGGCCATGTAAAGCGGGTATCTCTTTTGAGATATACTTTGTGGCTTCTTCCTCATTTTCGTTGGAAAAATATAATTTTTAATTATGGTTATTATTATAAACAAATTGCTTAATTTGTAAAATATATGAGAAATGACATGGAATGCTGTGCTTTTGGATGATGGTTTAAGGAATGTATCATTTTAGTATGAGTGGCCTTGTTTGGGTAATAATGATTGCGATCCATCGTATATTGCATGAGGAATTTCAAATATATAGCTTGTTTTCTCACTAGAAAAGCAATTATAGACTAAATTTGCTTTAGGTTCAATGATCCAAATTTAAATGGCTAAAATTTATGGGTGACCTTTGAGATAATCTACTATTGGCTGTGCCATGGAACTAAAATTCAATTCGGATTAATTTATTTCTTTTCCATTCAATAACAGTTCTATACCATTTGAAATATTTTAATTAAATATATTGTAATTTAATTCCCGTCAATTAAATTTGATTAGCCTCAAAGCAGTTCTCAATTAAAACAGAAACTAACCAATGTAATTATATTTAATATTTGACTTCAAATCATTTAACTACACAGAAAAAATATCACCAAAATATTTCCAATTAAAAAGTTAATTGAAGTTGAACATTCTTTCAATTAATAAATTGATACAATTAATTTTTTAATCATGATAGAAACATTAAGATAATTAAGTCAATGATTGAAAATTTTAAAATTTTTAATTAAAAAATTAATTGATACCATTAACTTTTTAATCAAATTGGGAAGACTAATTCAGTTAAGAAAAGTGCTGATTTTTTTTTTATTTTTTAATTAAAAATGTATTTCAAACAATCATTTGATAATCCAAATAAAAACTCTAAGCCAATTCAGAAAGTAATTAAAAATAGTTACCTTTTTTAATTAATAAATTAATTGAGTTTTGCAATCAACATCAATTAAATTTTTAATTGAATCAATTAAAAAATTAATTGATATTTGCTGAAAAAATCAATTAATTTTTAATCAAGAATTTTTTCTATGCCCAATTAAAACTGTGATTGATACTATCATTTTCGTGATTGAAGACATTTCCATTAAAAAATTAATTGGATCAATTAATTTGGTGATTGAATCAGAAAAAATTTTTTTTGTGTGTTACTTCACTCCACATCATGCGAATTTCACTTTATATCATTTTATTGCATTTTCTTTCATTTAATATTAATTTAAGTTAGTTTTATTTATTTCTTTTAATTTAATTATGTTTCTTTAATTTAACTCAGTTCAAGTCATTTTAATTTTAATTTTAACTTTAATTTTAGTTTTAGTTTTAGTTTTAGTTTTAGTTTTAGTTTTAGTTTTAGTTTTAGTTTTAGTTTTAGTTTTAGTTTTAGTTTTAGTTTTAGTTTTAGTTTTAGTTTTAGTTTTAGTTTTAGTTTTAGTTTTAGTTTTAGTTTTAGTTTTAGTTTTAGTTTTAGTTTTAGTTTTAGTTTTAGTTTTAGTTTTAGTTTTAGTTTTAGTTTTAGTTTTAGTTTTAGTTTTAGTTTTAGTTTTAGTTTTAGTTTTAGTTTTAGTTTTAGTTTTAGTTTTAGTTTTAGTTTTAGTTTTAGTTTTAGTTTTAGTTTTAGTTTTAGTTTTAGTTTTAGTTTTAGTTTTAGTTTTAGTTTTAGTTTTAGTTTTAGTTTTAGTTTTAGTTTTAGTTTTAGTTTTAGTTTTAGTTTTAGTTTTAGTTTTAGTTTTAGTTTTAGTTTTAGTTTTAGTTTTAGTTTTAGTTTTAGTTTTAGTTTTAGTTTTAGTTTTAGTTTTAGTTTTAGTTTTAGTTTTAGTTTTAGTTTTAGTTTTAGTTTTAGTTTTAGTTTTAGTTTTAGTTTTAGTTTTAGTTTTAGTTTTAGTTTTAGTTTTAGTTTTAGTTTTAGTTTTAGTTTTAGTTTTAGTTTTAGTTTTAGTTTTAGTTTTAGTTTTAGTTTTAGTTTTAGTTTTAGTTTTAGTTTTAGTTTTAGTTTTAGTTTTAGTTTTAGTTTTAGTTTTAGTTTTAGTTTTAGTTTTAGTTTTAGTTTTAGTTTTAGTTTAGTTTTAGTTTTAGTTTTAGTTTTAGTTTTAGTTTTAGTTTTAGTTTTAGTTTTAGTTTTAGTTTTAGTTTTAGTTTTAGTTTTAGTTTTAGTTTTAGTTTTAGTTTTAGTTTTAGTTTTAGTTTTAGTTTTAGTTTTAGTTTTAGTTTTAGTTTTAGTTTTAGTTTTAGTTTTAGTTTTAGTTTTAGTTTTAGTTTTAGTTTTAGTTTTAGTTTTAGTTTTAGTTTTAGTTTTAGTTTTAGTTTTAGTTTTAGTTTTAGTTTTAGTTTTAGTTTTAGTTTTAGTTTTAGTTTTAGTTTTAGTTTTAGTTTTAGTTTTAGTTTTAGTTTTAGTTTTAGTTTTAGTTTTAGTTTTAGTTTTAGTTTTAGTTTTAGTTTTAGTTTTAGTTTTAGTTTTAGTTTTAGTTTTAGTTTTAGTTTTAGTTTTAGTTTTAGTTTTAGTTTTAGTTTTAGTTTTAGTTTTAGTTTTAGTTTTAGTTTTAGTTTTAGTTTTAGTTTTAGTTTTAGTTTTAGTTTTAGTTTTAGTTTTAGTTTTAGTTTTAGTTTTAGTTTTAGTTTTAGTTTTAGTTTTAGTTTTAGTTTTAGTTTTAGTTTTAGTTTTAGTTTTAGTTTTAGTTTTAGTTTTAGTTTTAGTTTTAGTTTTAGTTTTAGTTTTAGTTTTAGTTTTAGTTTTAGTTTTAGTTTTAGTTTTAGTTTTAGTTTTAGTTTTCGTTTTAGTTTTAGTTTTAGTTTTAGTTTTAATTTTAATTTAATCCAATTTAATTTATAATAGTTATCGATTATCAAGAAATTTTCAGATAACTTCTTTCAACGTGAAGATATATACAGCCTATTATATATGGATGTTAGCACATGTATAATTCTCTTAGCTCTTAAAACTCCCTGGCAAATGACTCTGAAAAGTAATTTCAAAGCAATTTATTTTCAACACAATTTAAAGTTTCTTTTTTTTGTAGTATGGAGTAGCAACATCGACAAAAGGACAACATAACAAGAAACTAAAGATACAACAACATTTTCAAGATACATACAATGATTTATCGTTTGAATTACAGATAATTGTGTTAATCATTTCGTTGTCCTTAAAAAAATGAGGAAAACCAGAAAAAAAAACAAGAACGTGTCAGGAATTGAAGCCACATGTATTTCATTTAATACAAAGCCTTAAAATTGTGTTGAGTTGAAAACAGGTTTTACGATTTTTTTTATTTTGTTTAAAAAATTTAAACTAAAAACTATTTTGAAATGTTAAATCAAACTAACTTTAGTTTTTTGAAATTCAAAGAAACCAACAGAACTTTTTACCTTAACTGGGCTACTAAACAAATGTTAAAAACATTCATTCATTTATATTAAATTCTTAATAAACACGCAATGCAAAATGATGAATTGGCAATTCTACTATAAAAAACCAACGTTTCAGTTTTTAGGGATAAATTATGTTTTGTTTTTTATTTACTTTTCAACAAAGGAGAACGGAACTTAATGATGCCCAAACTGCTTTGCATGCATTTGTCAATTTAGCATATCATCAAACATCCTTTAGCATTGCTAAAGGGTATTGATGTACAAACGAAGGGCTAATGGAAATAAATGTTAAACGAAGTACTAAGAGACCAGTAATTCAGGAGCAGGTTGCATACAAAATTTTTAATTAACTTAAAAATTTTAAAAAAAATTTCTCATAATTCAATTATGATCAAATATTGAGCAAATCTAAAATAAAAAAATTTTCACTAAAATATTATTTTCCTGCATTAATCATTCTGACTTCGTTTAGTTTAATTATGTGTACTCTGTTGTAAAATTCTGTATTTGCATATTGAAATTTTGCCTTTAACGAGGCCATCATTAACATGTCTAAATGACAATGACGACACCTAACCAAAGACAATTCTTCATTTAACGACTTCATTTAAGTTTTTACATCCGAGCATCAACACATGACGAAACGATATTTATTTGCAATTTTTAAAAAGCCTAAAAGAAGTTGTCACTTTTTTTAGAGACACTTAGCATTCAAAACATCTCTAACACATCTTCTGAAAGAAGGATGAAAAGATTTGTTTACATCAAATTTGTTGGAGTTTTGTGTTTTTATAACATTTTTATTAAGCGTTGACAGCTAACAAAAGGTATGAGTTTAGCTGCCACATTACACTAGGGCATTTATACATATGGGTATTTCTATGGTGTTTTACATGCATATAATATTTTCTTATTTAAAATTAATTTTCATTGCACACATTATATTGTGTCATATTTTGTGAGCAACAATCTTATTGGGAAACGCATTTAATTTATACTTTTAATATATCAATTCTTCTAATGCTTCAAATCTCAAATTGCTGGAGAAGTTATTTCGTTTTTCAATTATTGTTTGATATTTACAATCGTACAAAAAAAATTGTCTGATTCAATCACCAAATTAATTGAAACAATTAAATTTTTAATTGAAATGTCTTCAATCACAGGAATGATTGTATCAATTAAAAAATTAATTGAATTGAATGTTAATTAATTGATCCAATTAAAAAATTAATTGAATGCCAATTAATTAATTGATCCAATTAAACAATTAATAGATACTATACATTTTTGTATTAGATTTTTGTTTCAACTAAAAAATTTGTTGAATCAATTAAATTTCTAATTGAATATTTTTTAAAACTCAATTAAGAATTTAATTGAAAAAATGTTCGTGATTTTTTTCTGTGTAGATACAATTATTTTTGTGTAGGTCAAGCTATTCCATACATTCCCCACCTTGGTACTATGGTTAGTATAAAGCTTACCAAATGTCAGGTACTATGGTTAGTATAAAGCTTACCAGACGGCTGCGATCTACCGCAACCGACCAGTGTATTTAGTAAACACCAATATTTGCAGTGTTTGTCAGTGTTTGTGAGTATGAGTGTTGGTCTCTCGAAAACACCGTAGTAAAACAATAACACAAATTGGTTACCCATCTCTCAGCAGTTTGGTATTCTCTTATTCGTGAGCTAATGCCAACTGCTGGTAATTATTGTTGTTGAGTGCAATCACACTTAAGTGCCACACTCGTTTTTTGTTTACCGAGCGTTGTTACGATGTCGATTGGTTTAAGATTGCAAGACACTGCATACGAACATTGTTATATACGAGTGGTGTTTTTATTCTCGCTTGATACAAATATCAATGTAAAAGATCGCATGGTAATTGGTGTCTTAGTCACTGCCACCGACATTTTGTGGGTAAGATTGCAATACGAAAAAAAGCCACTGGTTGCAGTTCCCTGCCATATGTTTGTTAGTCTGGGTTCATCCACTTCTGTCACGATCAATTCGTTACATTGTGAAACTGTTGTTTAATGTATAAACATTTTCCCAAATACCCACGGGAAAATTGAATTGACAATATATTCGTCTATGGAAGTGAGATCTGGGCTTCGACTAGAACGAAAAGCCGCTTTCAGTACAGACAATGGTAGCTCTGAGAATCACTTCAGCATACCGCACGGTATCAGCAGGAACGCTTCCAATAGACAAACAGGCGATTAAGCGCCTGTTTGGCCTCGAAAATGTTTTTGAGGCCAAACAATAAGACGCAACATGAACATCCAACAAGATCCCAAAGATAAATGGCAGGAACGATGGAGGAACGAGATAAAGGGAAGATGAACATATCGACTTAAACCGACATACAATTACGGCGAGGGAATAAATATGGGGAAGCATTACATCACTCTAGTAACGGCTACTTTCGAAAGTTTTTCCCCTATGGGGAAATATAGCTCAGAAAACTGTACTTACGAAGAAGAAGATGTCACGCCAAACGCATTACAAGCGCATTTTTATTTAAATTCTTTTCTACGGTAATAACGAATTGGTCACTGTTTGTTCGTTATAATCGTGTTCGCCTGTAGTAGCAATTAACAGTTTCAAGAAGGACTTCCTCAAGTTATAGTTTGAATGCGTTTAAAATTGGAATTTGAGTGCACACATATAAATCTGATATTTGTTCACATAATGCAAATTAAAATAAATTGAAAAATTGTAATACAGTCTCAGTATTAATTTCCTTAAGGTCTAAAAAACATTCGATTGCTGTGTGATATCATCTCTGATTTTTAGTTATTGCGATTTGATACTGCCTAAACGCAATATGTGTTCTAAAGCAGGAATACCCTACATATCGGAGCATTAAATCTACGCAAAGGGAGGATCCCAGTTAATTTGTTTGCTCAATTTTGAATACATTCGAAAGTATCTGCACCGTATGAGGAAATGCAGTAGAACGCGTTCTCCGGAAGAAAAAAGTTTACATGGACATAAAAAATGTAAGCTTTTGTCTGGACGCGGATTGAAAGGAGACCGACACATGGGGGTCCACCTAGCAGTAATGCGAAAGCGGTTATGAGGTGGTAATCATAATACGGGCAAAGAGGGATGTTTTCTAAGCCGGTATCGTCAATTGCGACGGAGTCCTGAAAACGGGTGGATACACTGTCAGGTGCATTAAGCATTATCCTACCCCTACCCGTAAAAGGAAATACCAGGCGGAAATTTTTCTCTAATCTTTCTTCAGTTCTTTACGCCTGTTGTACTATTCCAAAAGCGCAATAATTTATTCATTAATCTTAAATTCACTTCGTCTCGAAGCCCTTATAATAAGTTAATTTGCCTTTACGTTATCTCTTACTCCGATAAGTCTTGGTACTGGATCATGGTGTAGTTTGAGCAGTCATTTTATTATACTTCTTAACTGATTTCATTGTCTTCCTTATCTTTGAATATTTTATCGCCTACCTTTTTGCCTGCAATCGTAATCTTATCTCTGCCGGCTCGTTGTGCTTCTAAGTGCCGCTTTATTCGCGATTTCGCCATTTTAAGAACTTCAAATTTTTTATTGAAAGTTTATTTCATTAATAATATATACAAAATTGTTTTATCTCTGCGCCTTTCTTGTCTTAAGTTTTTTTCATTTTCCTGCTTGCAATTAATTGTAATACAAATTAATTGAACAAATAGAAATGCTGTAGATTCCACCATAGAGCAAACTAACACGAAATGTTTTGTGTTGGAAACAAATCAATATCAATTTACTTCAGGTCTCAGGCCTATATCAGGAATTATAATCTTAATTAGTTGCACACATATTGTAGGTTTCCCGATTGTGCAAACCAGCATACAACTGTTTGTTGTCGACATATGCCAATATCAATTTGCCCAAGGTTTCAGGAACATTTTGTATTAAAGTGTGTGAAATTAAGGAATTTTTAATTAATTATAAACAAACTTAATTGCACACTTAAAAATATTATAGACCCCACCATAGTACAAACTAATACGACTTCTTTTGTTGTCGTAACATATCAATATCAATTTGCTTAAGGTTTCAGAGTTATTGGTATTAGGGTTATTGATCAGTCCTTATAATAAAAGGTAGTTGCACACATAGAAATGTTGTAGGTTCCCGCCTAGTGCCAACTACTATAAAACTTTTTGTTGTCGAACTATATCAATATCAATTCGTTTACGATCTCAGAAATAGGTTTTATGAAGTGATTGATTTAGATTCAATAACAAAGCTTTGTCAATATTGCATATCTATTTACAAGAATAAAATGATATAGGAACCCACCATTTGTCTATAAACCATATATATATAAGTGATCACTATGATTACACCAATGCTTAAATAATTGTGCTCTGAAGCGGTTATTTGTGGTTGATGATATGCATCCATGGTCCAATGCTATTCATTTTCATCCTTGTATGAATGTCTCCTTGCTTGAGTAAATATCCGTGCAATTTGTTTTTCTTCCTTCGTGACATACTGTAGAACGAAAAGACTGGCGTGAAGTGTCTTATCGTTTGTATTGCACGCTTTACTGGTACCAGCGAGTAATAAATCAAAGCGGTAAATGGCGTAAATGAGCTCTTTGTGTAAATCATTTTATGTGCATTCTTCTTCCAAAAAAACTCTTTTTATTTCGCATGGGGAATTATGGAACTATTGAAATGGTATTGCTGCTATTGGGTACTAGTTGTTATGGCAAACAAACATGAAGTTAATGTATGCTGACGGTTGACATATGTAAATGTCACATAATAAAAGTCATTTTTAACAACTTTTATGGTGACAGTATTGAAAACATTAACAGGATATTTTTGATGTATGGAATTTATTTTAATAATAAATTTTATTACCACAAAAGAGTGTTTCCGCTTTAAAGTATTTTTTTTTAATTAGGACTCAATAAATATAAAGTTTTCGTTTCCGAAGACATATCAGTTCAAAAGTGATACTTGAAAGTCGAATTGATGCGAAATTGAGTAGGTTCAACTATAGAGTCTTGAAAAGTTAGATTTTTTACATTGAAAGATTTCAATCATCAGACTATAGATCATTGAAGCAGCTTTTCTACATCGTCAATTATTCCAACTTTATAATAACGGATATAACCAACTACCGGTTACAATAGGTAACGGATATAAGCATAAATATTTTATCGAAACGCTGTCTTCTGGTATTATTTTGGTCTTCTGGTATTATTTTGGTACGAAAAAGGTTTCGTATGAGAAATGTTTATAAGAAAAAAAAAAACTGATAAAAAAAAATTTTAATATCACACTAGATTACACTAGAAGAAAATTTAATTTGGTCATTGTTCGTTTTCAAGGATTACACTAAAAAATTCTATCAATTTGTAGTAATAATATAACATAATATAACATAAGAACAGGAAGCGGAAGAAGAGGAAGTTGATATATCAGACACTTCGAGTAATTAAGCAGAATGTATATGGAATATTCAATGGCAGAATGAAAGTAATTTACAATAACTATAAAATGAAATTTTTCAAATTTCTTTCCTAGCCCGTATTTTTATACCCACCACCATAGAATGGTGACGGGGGTATAATAAGTTTGTCATTCCGTTTGTAACACATCGAAATATCGATTTCCGACTATATAAAGTATATATATTCTTGATCAGGGAGAAATTCTAAGACGATATAACGATGTCCGTCTGTCCGTCTGTCTGTCTGTCTGTCTGTCTGTCTGTTGTAATCACGCTACAGTCTTCAATAATGAAGCAATCGTGCTGAAATTTTGCACAAACTCGCCTTTTGTCTGCAGGCAGGTCAAGTTCGAAGATGGGCTATATCGGTCCAGGTTTTGATATAGTCCCCATATAAACCGACCTCCTGATTTGGGGTCTTGGGCTTATAGAAATCGTAGTTTTTATCCAATTTGCCTGAAATTTGAAATCTAGAGGTATTTTATGACCATAAAGAGGTGTGCCAAAAATAGTGAGTATCGGTCCATGTTTTGGTATAGCCCCCATATAGACCGATCTCCCGATTTTAATTCTTGGCCTTATAGAAACCGCAGTTTTTATTCAATTTACCTGAAATTGGAAATCTAGAGGTATTGTAGGACCACAAATACTTGTGCCAAAAATTGTGAGTATCGGTCCATGTTTTGGTATGGTCCCCATATAAAACGACCTCCCGATTTGGGGTTTGGGCTTATAGAAACCGTAGTTTTTATCCAATTTGTCTGAAACTGGAAATCTAGAGATATTTTAGGACCATAAAGAGGTGTGCCGAAAATGGTGAGTATCGGTCCATATTTTGGTATAGCCCCCATATAGACCGATTTCCCGATTTTACTTCTTGGGCTTCTAGAATCCGAAGTTTTTATCTTATTTGCCTGAAATTGGAAATCTAGAGGTATTGTAGGACCACAATTATGTGTGCCAAAAATTGTGAGTATCGGTCCATATTTTGGTATACCCCCCATATAGACCGATCTCCCGATTTTACTCTTGGGCTTATAGAAACCGCAGTTTTTATTCAATTTACCTGAAATTGGAAATCTAGAGGTATTGTAGGACCACAAATACGTGCGCCAAAAATTGTGAGTATCGGTCCATGTTTTGGTATGGTCCCCATATAAAACGACCTCCCGATTTGGGGTCTTGGGTTTATAGAAACCGTAGTTTTTATCCAATTTGTCTGAAATTGGAAATCTAGAGGTATTTTCGGGTCATAAAGAGGTATGCCGAAAACGGTGAGTATCGGTCCATATTTTAGTATAGCCCCCATAAGCACGATCTCCCGATTTAACTCCTTGGGTTTCTAGAAACCGTAGTTTTTATCTGATTTGCCTTCAATTGTAAATATTATGGTATTTTAGGCTCACAAAAACGTGTATCGGATTAAGTTTTTATCGGTACATTTGGTAATGCCTCCATATAGACCGACTTCACTTCTTGAGGGTGTAGAAAGCGCACTTATCATGAAAATTGCTTGAAACTCTATGTAAAATTTCCAGATTTTACTTCTACAGATTTAAGATTGCAAATCAAAACGTTATAATTTTCTTGCACACTTACAAGAGATGTTAATGATTCCTTTAAAACTCAAACAAAAATGGTTCTTATAAATCCAGAATCTGATATAGTCCTCATAGGTGAAATCTTTAAATTTATCTTCGCGAAGTGTCCTCAAGTCCTCAAGCCCTCCTGAAATTTCAACGGAACCCCTAATATTTGGTTCATGGTGGTGGGTATTTAAGATTCGGCCCGGCCGAACTTACTGCTGTATATACTTGTTCATTCTCAATAAGGTGATCTTTGAGTGTTAATTACTTTTAACCATCACTCAATTACACCCAGAGAGAGAACGCGTAGCAACTCACAATTTTGAAATTTTCACTTTCCTGATACATCGAAGATAAGAGTGCAGACATAAAAATTTCACATATTTTTAGATAATGTAGTTTGAAATAAATTTTTTCGTTTCTATATAGTATCACTATCAATTCCCATGAGGTCTCAGAAACATTGGTTTGGTGTATGGTATCATCTCTGATTTTTAACTATGGCGATTTGGTATTAATCAAACACATACAAGTGTTCGCCTGTACTAGCAATTATGAGCCTGATACATCGGGCTGCCACCTAACCTGACCTGACCTACTATCAATTATCAGTTTCAAAAAGGACTTTCTCAAGTTATAGTTTATAGTTTAAGTGCACACATATAAATCTTATATGTATGTTATATACGTTTAAAATTGGAATTTGAGTGCACACATATAAATCTTAGATATATTCATATAATGCAGATTAAAATAAGTTGCAGAGTTGTTAAAAAGTCTCAGTATCAATTCCCTTGAGGTATCAAAACCAATAGATTGCTGTGTGGTATCATCTCTGACTTTTAGTTATTGCGATTTGGTACTGCTCAAACGTATTACAAATACAAAAATATGTTGCCAATTAGAAATACCCTACATCTAGGTGTATGTAATATATGCAAAGGGAATGATCCCAGTCAATTTGTTTGCTTAATTTATGAGTACAGTGAAATCTCTTAGAAGTGAGTAGTTTACATTTTGTCCACATTTGGGATGTGCAAACGTCTTTTGTCCACGTTTAATGTCCGATATTGTCCAAATTTGAGAGGTTTAATTGTATATATGAAAAATTATAATTTCTTATTTTATTTTCGATTCAACCTTTTTACTTGTTTCATTGTTTTTGGGCTTTTAAGGTCATATATTTTAATGTGAATAAAAGATTAATTTAATCGAATTTTGGCATACAACGTTTGGCTGGGTGTTTCCAGCTTCTTCAGGGATGGTGGTTTGATTGAATCTTGTATATGTTAATATTTATTATTTTTAATTTTACATCAACTGGTTAGTAAAAGGAAATATACATACATTTAATCTTTCGCCAGGTTATTCTCTATTGTACTTTTTATAGTTTTCTCATTCGCTAACATGAGACAAACATAAAACTTTTAAATAATTGCAGCAAATAATCAGATTAAAAACTAAATATCACAGAGCTTTTCTATTATCTACATCACAATTGAATATCGACTAAAGCTTTTATATAAATTGAGTTTGTATTTTCTTTATCTAGCACTATGTATTCATTGTTGAATGCGTTGGATTTCTTAAGTCAATATTATCATTTATTGAATTTTCAATAAAATCTGTAGTCACTGAAATAAATTTCGTCATAAATAAACATCAACATCAAAATTTAACAACTCATTTTAAATCACATTCGGCATTACAACTTCTCAACTGTCGTTCTTTAGTAATGTCCATATCACTACAAAAATGAACATTATAATCTTTTGTGTAAATATCAACTATAGGGCGCTTCGTGTCTATACAGTATGAAATTCAATGGTTGTATTTTCGACTATAATCTCAACCCTCCAAAATATATAACAGTCACTAGAAAACAAGCGGATAGAGTAAAAAATCCTGGTGTTACACTACTAATCATCACACATCATGACACTAAGTGGCCATAATAATAATAATTGCATTGTTATATGGTTTGTTGTTCTTTTCAGTATACAATAATCTTTCCAACAGCACCAATATTACAAAGAAAAATTTTATAATATTTTCTGAAAGGTATCCTGCTGATTTCAATAAACAAAAGATGTCAAAAACTGTGATCCCCTAAGGAATATACATATACACATAAATTCACATGGAATAAAATTCACATATTCTGTTTGCCCGGGGTTCCTTACATGTTGTAGGTAATGCTTGATTTACAGTCAACACAATGACCAAATGGAGAACGAAATGACCCAGACTAGATGTCTTTTCGCTTAATGTATTTGTTTGTCAATGCTTAACAAGGATTTGCAATATACAAAGGTAAACTCTGCAAATCCGATGATGAAATGCCTAAATATAATGGAACACTTGAGATTAGAACTGAAATGTACATCAAGAAATGCGAAAACATTGTAAATCTTATACAGCTTAAAACATTTCTTATTTTCTGAAGAAGAAAATGAGTGTAAAGGATTTTTCTCATAAGCGTCCATTGTTTAAGTAATCTACTTTGAGAAAGAAAAAAAAATAATAAAAACATTTTTATTCCATTTTTTCTTTTTGCCTAAAATCTAAGCAAATAAAGTTAGCTTCACTTCCTGCAGTTACATATTCAGAAATCCGTACTACATTTAATAATGAAAGAATTTCTTACATTTACTAATTTTTCAGTTTAATCTGCAACTTTTAATGGACTTTATAACCGCTCTTTTCAGCTTAGGTATTCATTTTAAAGTGCTAATAAACCGTCTTGGCAATGCAATTATTTTACGAATTAATAGTAGGGGTTCCTAACCATAATTAGGCTTTATGCTAATAGATTTCAACTAGAAATCACTATGTCTGAACATATGTATACGTATGAGATTCATAAGCATTGTAATCTTTTAATTGAAAAACAACCACATTTATAATGGCCAACATGCAATTGTATCTAACGCATCTCATTGTTGGATGAATTCATGTGTGGCATGGCACTGTGAGAATCAACATTGGCTAAGAATATCCATCTATAATTATTGCTAGTTTGCATTATGGATAATGGGGTTAGGAATTAAAATGAAGATTATTAAAGAGAGCATTTTATAGTTTTAATTAATCTATAATTAAATACTTTTATATTTCGTTAAATAATATTATTATATTTCATTAATTATGTTCCCTTTTTATCTTTTCAGGTATGTAAATTCAATGCAATGAAATGAAAACACTTCAATCTTTATTAGGTGAATATAATTAAAACCAAATTATTCAGTAATTTTAGTACTATTTTTTAATAAAAAAAACTTCAATTTTAAAGGTTGATATAGATTTAATAGTTTGACCAATAATGTTTGCTACACGCATAGAAATAAAACGTGTGGAAACGGTTACATATATTAAATTGAAGCGGAGTTTATAATGACATATTCATTAAAACGTTATCCATTATACAGTCCAGGAAAACACCTACACTGAACAAAATATTGTCATGAGGCCGACGATTTCATGTCCTTAAAATACGAATGCGAATTTTGCTTTGCATAAGAAGAAGAGTTTTCTTTTCTAAGGAACAAAATTTTAGACAAACAAAGTTTTATTTTAACTTTAACATATTTTGTTAACAGCAAATAAAAACAAGTAAGTAAAGTCTAAAGTCGGGCGGGGCCGACTATATTATACCATTCACCACTATGTAGACCAAAAATTTGTGTTACCATTTCGACTCCTTCAAATTTGTTGGGAGTTATTATGAAGGCTTTTATTAGAAATATTTATATAATTTATATACAATATGGAGACAATTTTTTGTATTTGTATAAAATCTCCAGAATTAAAAATTTAAATTGGCTAACACCCTGGGATAAAACACAATGTTAGTTACAAAATATGGGAAAAAATAAAGCTAGAGCAATTTTAATTGTACGAAATAATATTTACGAATTATCGAGATTAATTTAAGTAATATTTAAAATTTTTGCTACAGTGGTGCTTTTACACGGATAGTGGTTAAATATCGGCATTATATGTGGTCAATTGTGGGTTGTGATATATTATTTGGCCTAGTTTATTTAAAACTCGACCGTTTTGTGGAAAGTGTGGTATTACAGTGTGAAATATGACTACGAAATCTGAACCAATTAGACCAAAAAGCATATTAAATAAATTCTCTGTGGAAACTATCGAGTCAACTGAAGGAAACTCCCATTGAAATTGGGTCTAAAATATGAAACATTCTACTCAACTCTGGCGCATATATAAAAAATTTGAAGCAAATCAGGCTTCAACTCTGGCTTTGTGCAAATCGGATGAAATATATATATATATATATATATATATATATATATATATATATATATATATATATATATAATATATATATATATATATATATATATATATATATATATATATATATATATATATATATATATATATATATATATATATATATATATTATATATATATATATATATATATATAATATATATATATATATATATATATATATATATATATATATATATATATATATATATATATATATATATATATATATATATATATATATATATATATGGGAGCTATATCTAAATCTGAACCGAGTTCAAACAAATTTGGCACAGTCCACCATACTATTAAACGCACTCCTTTTGCAAAATGTGAAGCAAATCAGGGTTAAATTCTGGCTTTTGAGGCCATATAAGTGCAAATCGGACGAAAGGTATATATGGGAGCTATATCTAAATCTGAACCGATTTCAACCAAATTTGGCACAGTTAATCAAATTATTAAACGTACACTTTGTGCAAATTTTGAATCAAATCAGGGCAAAATTCTGGCTTTTGAAGCCATATAAGTGCAAATCGGACGAAAGATATATATGGGAGCTATATCTAAATCTGAACCTATTTTAACCAAATTTGGCACACATAACGACACCGTTAAACGTACCTCTCGTGCAAAATTTGAAGCAAGGCAGGGCAAAACTCTAGCTTTTGAGGCCATATAAATGCAAATCGGACGAAAGCTATATATGTGAGCTATATCTAAATCTGAACCGATTTCAATCAAATTTAGCAAGCATTGGTAGAATGTCAATTCTACTCTCTGTGCAAAATTTCTCGAAAATCGGTAGTAAACTTTGGCCTCTGTTGCCATATGAGTCTAAATCGGACTAAAGATATATATGGGAGCTATATCTAAATCTGAATCGATTTGGCTGATATTTTGCAAGTTTTTCGAGACTCATAAAATATTAGTATGTACGGAATTTGAAGAACATCGGTTGATAAACACGCCAATTATAACCAGATCGGGGATAAATGTATATGACAGCTATATCTAAATCTGAACCGATTTTTTTTTAAATCAATAGCGATCGTCTTTGTTCCCCAAAACGACACTGTGCCAATTTTGAGGACGATCGGACTTAAACTGCGACCTGTACTTTGCGCACAAAAATACATGAACAGACAGACAGACGGACATCGCTAAATCGACTCAGAATTTAATTCTAAGACGATCGGTATACTAAACGATGTGTCTCAGACTTTTCCTTCTTGGCGTTACATACAAATGCACAAACTTATTATACCCTGTACCACAGTAGTGGTGAAGGGTATAATGATTAGAGACAATCGTTGAACCATTTGTCATCAATTCGGATTCATTTGCTCTTTAAGAATATATTTTACATTAAAGTGGAATTTTGTTTGTCTAAAATTTTGTTCCTCAGACCGAAATGTCGACCGAAATTTCAGCCAAACTGAAGACGTATGAGAGCAACACTAGTTTACTCCAAAAGAAACCCAAATATATAGCTTAAATTTTCATGCATTTTATGAAAGTGTTTACGTGCATAGAAAAAGGTCACAATTTAATGACATACGTCTAAGAAAACAAGTATATACCGCCGTAAGTTCGGCCAGTCCGAATCTTATTTACCCTCCACCATGGATCGGGTATATATAGGGAAGTCTACAAATAATTACGAACCGATATGAACTTTTGCGCGGTAATTAGAGAGGAGGAATATAAATATGGGGTCGCTTTATATGGGGGCTATATACAAATATGAACCCGTATGGACCAATTTTAGTGTGATTGGGGATTTGATATCGTTTGAATAAATATGGATTAAGAACACATATAACCGACAGTTACCATTTTTACCCTTGATTCTATTTAAGAACACTCTTCCTTTAGAAAACATTAAGCGATTTAAAAAGCTTAGCAACTCTTGTAAGCTAACTTCCAATTCCCATAGTTCTTTAAAATTATATATAATATTTTTTGGTATTGGCATGTTGGGAAACTCTTCGAGATTTTCGCCATTTGTTTAATTAACTTTTTTATTTTTCTCTGAATGAATACAAACTATGCATCATAGATTTCTGTCAGTCGTTTCCAAAAATTTTAAATTTCAAAAATATTTTCATAGATGTTTATCAAACTGCAATGACAATGGCAATCATCCAAAACCCAACTAGAAATGCATAACAGAACCGACAGAACAAAATTGGGCGGTAATATGTAAATGTCTATGCCAACATCCAATGGATGCGGACAAATGCCAAAAAAAAAACAAATGTGGAGGAACTCAAAAGGCTTGTGAGGAGATAAAAGAAAAGGCTGGACGACCTTTATAAAAATATAGAAATGATTATTTTTATTTCACGTCTGCCTTAGCCATACAATACACAGATGAATTGTTAAAATGCATGAATAAATTTACATTTTTTTGCCACGCGAATTTCCGCATTAACCGAAGAAGAACAACGAAAAAAAAACAACAACTAAACGACCACAAAACGTGAAATAGACATCAGAAAAATTTAATTCAAACGAAACGTGAAAAGTTAAAGAAGAAAATGGCAAAGAACTTAAAAAAGAAAACTGCCAAACCAAAAAAAAAACAACAAAAAAAAAAACAAAATACGATGGAAATTTTCAGTAACGCCCCCTTTTATGCGCAAATGAAACGTGCGACACAATCGCAGAGGTTACAAGAATCTTAAAATACTTTGGTATATTTTTTTTATTTTTTTTGTATTTCTTAAAATGCCATAGCAACTCAAACGAATGAATTTCTTGTATGCAAATTGTTGTAAAATTTATTTCAAACTTAATTCACATAAAATAAAGACAAACATGTCCCGTAGAAAGGCAATTTCAAGAATGAAACACCATTTCATTCATTAAAATCAAGTTTAAGTTTAAGGAAATACGGTTTCTGGTCGCTCGTAAAAAAACTATACGCCACACATATTTCAAAACCTTTGATCCTCAATGTTGTATATCAAGTGACGATACTCGTGTGGCTAAGGGCCTGTCAAGTAACATTGACAACATGTTGACATGACAAATTTGTTTGACACCACATAGCACACAACACTCATCGTTTGTTTCCCAATCATTGAGTTTCTTGCGGGTTTTTGTTTTTTACGGATCCTAGAAAGCTGAATCGCAGTTGGGGCCTTTTTTGGCAATTGAAATTAATTTAATAATTTTTGTATTTTTTTCAACTAAAATCTGATATACTATAATAGCCTATCACTTCTGAATGCATCATTGCTGAGGATTCTTAAAATGATGTATTGAGCGCATCTAAAATTCATTGCCTCTTATACGATTTAGAATCCCTGCAAAAAAATTTGAAAATTATTCTAACGGCACAGCTTTAAAAGCTCTTCCAAAAATGTCCTCCCAAAGATGTTCTTTATTTTAATACTACACAGGAAGTTATTTTTTTTTCTCAATTTTTATAACTTGTTCTTTTCATACTTTTATTGGTAATTTTAACTCTTTTTGTTTCAAATAGGTTTATTTTTATAAATATTTTCTTTATTCAGAAATTCATATAAATGAATATGGTTTACGACCATTTTCATGTAGCTCCGTTAGGCTTTAACTCCCAGTTAGCAGAAAGTAAATTTCAAATATCTCCGGTTAACTTTAACTGAAAAATTTTCGGCAGCTAAGTTCCTAACTGGCACATGTAATATATAGGCAAGATATCCATAATACGGTTTAAAAGTTCATTAGTTAACGGAACACTAAACGAGTTTCATGAAAATGGTTAGTCTACATAAAAATATTAAATGCTAAAATATTAAAAAAAAATAGGTTAAAAACACGGAAAAAATTAATAAATAAAAATAATAAAATTGTACATATTATTTAAATTTTGTTGAAAAAAATATATAATCCATTCTAGAAAAATTAAAAATTTTTGGAAAATATTTGAGGTCAAACTTTTCAGATAAGCGTTAAAATGCATTAACAATCATAAGAAATTATAAAAATTTTTTATTTGGCAAAATACTACAAAATGTATTAATTCACATCCAAGACACTGAATTCGGAACACACCTAACGAAGTGATGCAAATTCAGGGCAACGGCTGTTGAAACGTTGGACATCCGTCCTATGACAAGCCCGTGTTAAATTCATCGCATTTTTGCTAATTTTGCACCACTTCCGGATCCAAAAAGAATATTTTCATTACTTTATTTGCTGGCTTATTCTTGTCATGAAGTTTTGCAGAACCAAAACGTAAAGTGGCTGCCCTCTGTCCTCGATAGCCTAACATTTCTACCTATTAGGTCTTCAATAGATGTGAGACCAAATGTCCAGCAAACAAAATTGGAAGTTATTCTACAAACATTTCTTTTAAATCGCATCCCAGAATCCCCCAGCGATTTTTTTCTACTTCCGATACAGTCGTTTTGGAGAAGTCCACAAACATTTCTTCTAAAACGCATCTTAAGATCCCCCAATAATTTTTCCTACTTCCGATGCAGTTCTTTTGGACAAGTCTTAGTCCTTTTGGACAAGTATATTTAAGATTTGTACAATTAAATTAAATAATAAAAAAAAAAAAGTTCGACCAGGCCGATGCTTATTTACCCTCCACCATGATATATATTAAATTAAAAAAGACCAATTAAATACGTATATAATTCAGGTTGACAAAATTTTCTATAGAAATAAAATGGTGACAAAATTTTCTATAGAAATACAATTTTAAAAAAATTTTCTCATTCAACAACCAGCTCTCGTAGTGAACAGTTGTTTTCTTTTTACTCTCTCGCATTGTTGATTCAAATTTCGCTCTTATTATTTTTTTAACTCTAAATTGCAAAGCTTTCTTTATTACTCTTGCCGGTTTAATTTATATTTTCACCGCTTTTCTGATCGTTTCCTACTATGGCCTCCTCCTCCGGAGGGAATTATTATGAAATTCTCGGAGCTAATCCATCTCCGAAACGCAAACGTAACAATAACCGGATCAATCTAAATAACAATCGCGATTATCCAACTTTAAGTGCTACAAAATTATTTTCCAACCATACCAAACCTCAACAACCGAAATATGTAGTGTTAAAAAGCAAGATAACTGAAGTTCCTATTAGAAGTCACAACATCTTCCTAGTATCCAAGGCCCTCGAAGGCATAACTTCGGAACCTCCTCAAGATGTTTCGTTCCTACGGGACGGCAACCTTCTTGTTTTGACTAAAAACGAAAGCCAGACAAACCGATTTCTAAAAGCAACAAATCTGACAGGGGTAGGCCCCATCGAATGTTTTTTACACCCCACGCTTAACACTATAAAAGGCGTTGTCTTTTCGAGAGATCTAATTGAACGCACCCCAGAAGAAATCATTGATGGCTTCAAGCACGAAGGAGTAATTGGCTGCAGAAAAGTGACCCGTTTTTCAGAAGGCAAGGTAGTTAACACTTCTATGCATATCCTTGATTTCAATCTATACCAGCTCCCATCTGAGGTAAGAAGCGGACAACTTCTCAACTGCAAAGTAGAACCGTATATACCAACACCGATGCAATGCAAAGGTTGCTTTAAGCTCGGTCATACAGCTAAACACTGCAAAAGCGAAAATGAAATGTGTGAGGTATGTTCAAAAACTGTACATGATCCAGAGCCATGCACCAGAATCCAATGCACTAACTGCAATCATGAACATAAATCTAACAATAAAAACTGTCCTGTCTATAAACAGAGACAAGATATTTTGAAAATTAAAATCATTGAAAAAATTCCTTACAACGAAGCAAAACTCAAAGCCATACCCATTCAAAACTATGATGTTCCCAAAGAAGACCTGAAAACAGCAATGGATGATAGAAAAAAGAGAGTAGACAGAATAAAATCTTCAATTGTAAATAAAACAGTTACCCAACAAGAACAATCCACAACACAATCAATAAACACCAACAAAAAAATACAACAAAACACAACATCAACATCAATAACAACAGATTCCACAAAAAACCACACAAAAGAAAAATCATCAATAAAGAAACCTAACCAAAACAATTTGGAGAATAACTCTCCTAAAATTAAAGATCTCTTATATAAACAACAAACTCAATTGAATACCAACGACTGTTCTAGCAGCCCTACCACTCATTCAATTAAATCTAATGTACCACACACAAACGAACATTCAGCAACCTCTCATCTTACTCAATACACTGCGGCTAAAATCTCACAAAGAAGATGCGCCATCGACTCACCTATACATGATGATGATATGGATGAATTATAAATTGCTCTCTACAATTCTCTTGCTTATATTTTATGTGATCTCAATGCATGTTTTCAAACTTATTTTATTGGTTCTAGAATATCCATGTCCGACTTTAAGATTATACAATGGAATATAAACGGATTATTTAATAATTATACAGACCTTCAAATTTTGATTAAAGATCACAATCCACATTTTGTTGCACTTCAAGAGACCCATCTGCCATATCTTACTAATCCCATACCACCCAAACCTTTTCGTGCATATTCAACAAATCATCCTTTCAATACCAATTCTAAAAACGGTTTAGCGGTTTTCATCAAAAGCCACATTCCTCATAAACAAACATTCAATTCCTCAAAATTGCTGAATATATCCATCGAAGTAAAATTAAACATAAAAATCACTATAATTTCACTTTATATTCACCCTACTGAGTCGTTTGATTCCAAAGATATATCGGATCTTTTCGTAAATGTGAAGACCCCAATTTTGCTAGTTGGTGATGCGAACTCCTGGAATATTTTATGGGGTTCTAGCAAGAACAACTCTCGTGGCTTGCTCCTAGAGAGTGCACTAAATTTACACAACCTTTGCGTTCTTAATGATGGGAAACCAACCCACTTTTCTACATTCAGCACCCTGACGAATGTGGACATTTGTTGCTGTTCGGCTTCTCTTTTACCTATTTCAACTTGTTACACTCTCGATGATTTATATAGCAGTGATCACTTTCCAATTGTTACCAACATCTCAACTAACTCCAATTGGTCTGGTTTCAAAAAGATACCCAAATACAATATTAAAAGGGCCAACTGGACCTCCTTCACAAAAATCGTTGACGAAAAGTTGGAAAATTGCTGTCTTCAAATGAATCCAAATAAAATTAACGCCACTATCACCAAAGCAATCAGGACAGCTGCAAGTCAAACTATTCCTATCTCTTATCCAAAAAACCGTCGTCCAGTCCCTTGGTGGAGCAAGGAACTCCAGGAACTGCGCTATACCAAAATCCGAGCATATCGCCTTTTCCGAAGAAAACCGCTAATGGTTAACCTGATTTCTTATAAAAAAGCTAATGCTAAATTTAAATATGTAAGTAAGAGACAAAAAATTACTTGTTACATAAACTTCACGAAAACCATTAGCAGAGATTCTCCACTTTCAGTCGTTTGGAATAAAATAAATAAGATCTCCAACAGGAATGCAAATCACATTTTCACAACAATTGAAACAGATGATGGCATACTCGTCGATCCTTGTGATATAGCTAACTATTTTGGCTACAGATGGTCTATTGATTCTTCAATTGATAACTTCTCACCAGCTTTTTGTCAAGCAAAGAACCAAATTCCAACAATCTTTACTGATGTTGCGGCCAATAGACACGCTTTAATAATCGACGATAAACTATGCATGGCAGAATTAACATTAGCTCTAAACAAGGTTAAAGGGAACACCCCTGGTCATGACAGGATATCATACCCAATGTTACGACATATGTCAAACTCTAGCAAATCGAAATTACTTGAGCTATATAACCTCATTCTTGATACCGGCTGTATACCTTTCTCATGGAAATCTGCAGTGATAATTGCGTTGCCAAAGCCTAATAAAAGCAAAACTGATTTTTCTGGATACAGGCCAATTTCCTTGCTACCATGTATGTCAAAAATCTTAGAACGTATTATCGCAAGCCGCCTATCTTGGTTTTTGAACACCAGAAAATTAATAGCAACAAACCAAGTAGCATTCAAACATAATCAAGGTTGCGAGGATCTTCTTGTTCACATTGATTATCAAGTAACAAAAACACTTTCTACTAAAAACCATGCGTCGATATTGGCAATTGATTTTGAAAAAGCCTTTGACCGAATTGGAGCCCATATCATTCTAAACACCCTTCGCTCATGGGGCGTCGGATACAAACTCCTTAATTTCATCAAGGCATTCCTAACCGATCGTAATTTTCGGGTTCGAATAAATAATTTTTACTCTATTAATTACCGATTAGATAATGGTATACCGCAAGGTTCCCCACTTTCGGTTGTTCTTTTTCAAATAGCATTCAACCAAATTAGTAACGTCATTCCCAAGCACAGGAATATACATCATTGTCTTTATGCAGATGACCTTTATATTCTTAGTACCAGCAAAGATAACGAAAACACTAACGTAATGTTTTCTAATATTATCACCGACCTGTTTGAATGGTGCAATATATCAGGAGCCAAAATATCTCCCAGCAAATCATCAATACTACATATATGCAGAAAACACCGCTGCTATTCGGAAGATATTTGTATCGATGACTTAATTTTTCCACAAGTCAATCACCTGAGAATATTGGGGATAGTTTTCGAAGGTAACTACAGGTGGAAGAAACATATTTTGGAACTAAAAAAAAATCTCACACAAAGGTCCAATGTAATAAAACATCTTGCCGGTAAAACCTCCATCCACATTAACACACTGATATACTTAGTAAAAACTCTTGTTCTTAGTAAAATCGATTATGGGCTTTTCCTTTTCGGAAGTAGTTCAAAAACTAACATGAAACATATCAGTGCTATTTATAATGCTAGCATTCGTGCCTGTATCTACGCTTATCGCACAACTCCCACAAAAATGTTGTATATAGAAAGTGGTCTTCCTACACTTGAAGATCGTTTTATCTCTGCAAAAAATAGACTGCTACCTAAAATCATGTTCCTGAACAGTAGTTTGACAGATAACGACGTCTCCAAAGTCTTAGCTGCTAAGCGGATACCTAAAGTCCCATCAGTCATATATGACTGTCTTCACAAAAATCCTTTAAACTTTAAAGAAAAGGTACAGAAATACCAATGCAAATATCCGGTTTGGATATATCCACAAAAGAGCTGCAATTTGTCTCTCTCACGCTTTGTAAAGTCCATTACTACAAATGTAGTATATTCCCAAAATTTCAATGCATTTACTTCTCAACACTCCGATTGGAAACTTTTATACACGGATGCGTCAAAGTACGATGATAACATCGCTTATGCAGTCGTTGACAATACCGGCAAAGTATTGGGGGCAGAATTAATTAACAACATTTCGTCTATTTTTACAGCTGAAGCTGCTGGCATCATTCGCGCCATAAACCTTGCAGTTCAAACAAAAATGAAAACGATAATTTGTTCGGACAGCCTTTCCGTATTAAAGGCTGTGGTAAACATTTCAAACTGTAAATGGAATTCAGTCAATACAATAAGAGACAAATTAACGGAACACAGTAAAAAAATTATTCTGTTCTGGTTACCCGGTCATGTAGGTATACCTGGCAATGTTTATGCTGACTCAGCTGCAAAGGAGGCTTGTTTAGCACCGTTAACAACTAACCCATTACTGGAAAGATTAGATCTAAAAAATTGCCTGATATCAAAACTTAAAGATCAACAGAACATAGCTAGAACAAACTACAAACACACTCATTACAGCCTTATTAACCCCAATTATGTCACTCCTCTCTATCCAACCAATATTGAAAAGCACAAGATACGGATTTTCTCACGCCTTCGGATGGGTCACACAATTGCAACCCATCAACATCTTCTAAATGAAAATGCTAACCATTTGTGCCCAAAATGTGGTCTAATTTACTCTGTTATACATATAATCGAAACCTGCAACTCTATTGCACATTACCACAAAGCAACTCTTAATAACAAAGGAATGGACCTTCTCAGCAACCCTTGCGAAGAAAACATCAATTTAATATTCAAATTCATATCACAGTTAAACATTAAGATATAGATCTATTACACTATTGTTAAATTTATACAACTGTATAGCTGATGGCCTTAGCAGCCAATGCTACTTTTCCCTTTTCTTTTTTATCATACATTTACTGTATGATTAAAATAAACAATAAATAAATAAATAAATAAATAAAAATTTTCTATAAAAATAAAATTTTGTCAAAATTTTCTATAGAAATAAAATTTTGACAAAATTTTCTATAGAAATAAAATTTTGACAAAATTTTCTATAGAAATAAAATTTTGACAAATTTTTTATAGAAATAAAATTTTTACAAAATTTTCTATAGAAATAAAATTTTTACAAAATTTTCTATAGAAATAAAATTTTGATAAAAATTTTTATAGAAATGAAATTCTAACAAAATTTTCTATAGAAATACAATTTAAAAAAAAATTCTATAGAAATAAAATTTTGACAACATTTTCTATAGAAATAAAATTTTGACAAAATTTTCTATAGAAATAAAATTTTTACAAAATTTTCTATAGAAATAAAATTTTGACAAACTTTTCTATGAAATAAAATTTTGGTAAAATCTATAGAAATAAAATTTTGACAAAATTTTCTATAGAAATAAATTTTTGACAAAATTTTCTATAGAAATAAAATTTTGACAAATTTTTTATAGAAATAAAATTTTTACAAAATTTTCTATAGAAATAAAATTTTTACAAAATTTTCTATAGAAATAAAATTTTGATAAAAATTTTTATAGAAATAAAATTTAAACAAAATTTTCTATAGAAATAATATTTTGACAAAATTTTCTATAGAAATAAAATTTTGACAAAATTTTCTATAGAAATACAATTTTAACAAAATTTTCTATAGAAATAAAATTTTGACAAAATTTTCTATAGAAATAAAATGTTGACAAAATGTTCTATAGCAATAAAATTTTGACAAAATTTTCTACAGGAATAAAATTTTGACAAAATTTTCGATAGAAATAAAATTTTAACAAAATTTTCTATAGAAATAAAATTTTGACAAAATTGTTTATAGAAATAAAATTTTGACAAAATTTTTATAGAAATAATATTTTTACAAAATTTTTTATAGAAATAAAATTTTTACAAAATTTTCAATAGAAATAAAATTTTGACAAAATTTTCTATAGAAATAAAATGTTGACAAAATTTTCAATAGAAATAAAATTTTGACAAAATTTTCTATAGAATTAAAATTTTGACACAATTTTCTATAGAACTAAAATTTTGACAAAGTTTTCTATAGAAATAAAATTTTGACAAAATTTTCTATAGAAATGAAATTTTAACAAAATTTTCTATAGAAATACAATTTTAAAAAAATTTTCTATAGAAATAAAATTTTGATAAAAATTGTTATAGAAATGAAATTTTAACAAAATTTCTTATAGAAATAAAATTTTTACAAAATTTTTTATAGAAATAAAATTTTGACAAAATTTTTTATAGAAATAAAGTTTTGACAAAATTTTCTATAGAAATAAATTTTTGACAAAATTTTCTATAGAAATAAAATTTTGACAAAATTTTCTATAGAAATAAAATTTGAACATAATTTTCTATAGAAATAAAATTTTGACAAAATTTTCTATAGAAATAAAGTTTTGTCAAAATTTTATAAAGAAATGAAATTTTAACAAAATTTTCTATAGAAATACAACTTTAACAAATGTTCTATAGCAATAAAATTTTGACAAAATTTTCTACAGGAATAAAATTTTGACAAAATTTTCTATAGAAATAAAATTTTAACAAAATTTTCTATAGAAATAAAATTTTTACAAAATTTTCTATAGAAATAAAATTTTGACAAAATTTTCTATAGAAATAAAATTTCGGTAGATTATTTTTGGCTCGAGTGGCAACCATAATTATAAACCGATATGGACCACTTTTTGTGTGATTGGGGATCGGCTATATATAACTATAGACCGATATGGACCAATTTTGGCATGGTTGTTAGCGGCCATATACTAACACCACGTTCCAAATTTGAACCGGATCGGATGAATTTTGCTCCTCCAAGAGACTCCGTAGTTCAAATCTGGAGTACGGTTTATATGGGAGCTATATATAATTATGGACCAATTCTGGCATGGTTGTTAGAGATCATATACTAACATCATGTTCCAAATTTCAACCGAATCGGATCCAACCTACATCAATAACAACTACTTGTGCGAAGTTTCAAGTCGATAGCTTCTTTCATTCGGAAGTTAGCGTGATTTCAACAGACGGACGGACGGACGTACATGCTTAC